>NW_017158368.1:62804-64627 GCF_001652005.2 Ceratina calcarata
GCAACCTAGCAATAGTTCTGGCAAGTAATAAGTATTCCTACTAACTAAACTACTAATAATTCAAGACTACTACTTCTGGCAATTAATAAGTACTTAACAAATTCTTGTAAATCTGATAGATAGTGAAATAATTCAAAATCTGCTGATTCTCCGGTGGTTCTAATTTCTTAGGATAGAACGAAGCTGAGGGAGGAGAGAATCGATCGTTTTTCGAGGGCGAGCAAATAAGACTGTTGGCTAAGCAAACATCAATCGAACGATCAGTAATTGGTGTTGCTGTTCGGCCCGTTCTACCGGGACCGGTGGCGGATGAGACCGCGCGGACCAAGTGACCCGGTGAATGGGTTGTTAGCCGAAGATTACCTCGACGCCTTACAATCACGGCGTCACTTGGAAACGCATGCTCCGAGGTACTGGGGCTCGCATGCCAACTAGCGAACTAGTTATCTTCCCTTCAACTATCGGCCGACCTCTACGCGCTGATTAATAGCGGATTCAGCGATTCCACCGAATCCTCTGTTCCTTTCCATTGCTCGACAATGAAAACGTTTTACCACCGATCGGTTATTTCTCCCTTCTTTTTTTTGTTCGGTGTATTTTTCTTTTTTTTTGTATATATCGGAGTCACGGTTAATTGCTCCTCGTCAATTTGATCGACGTTACCACGATTTTTAAATAATTCCCTCGTCGGGCTCGTTGGATAATTTTGACGAGCGAAACCAGCCGGAAAATCGTTTCACGGCTCGGATGCCAGCCGTTCCGATGAAACGTACTGGCGATACGTTTCCCTTTAAAACAGAATTACTTTTTTTTTAATGGTCGTCCGATTGGAACCAGCTGAGAAATTAAACCGATTGATTTTGTGTCACGTCACTGGGTTTCTTTACTGTCTCATCAATTATTCTTTGCCTCACATGAGAATATGGTTTAATATTCCAAAAATATTCCTCCTCGTAATCAAATTTATAATTATACTTGAGTTGCCGAGAATCTACGATCGTTTTGCGCAGCTTGGAAGTCGTGGGGGTCGCAGTGAACCCCTCCTGAACTCTGCCCGCTCCTAAACTTTCGGGAACTCAGGTATAGTGAAGTAAATATTTGATAATTTCATAAAAATCTGCAATCATCAGATAACTGCATTAAATTTTCCATTAAATTTACAAAATTGGACAAACCCACAAGCGTGCGAACAACAAATAAGGAAGAAACCATAAAAACTTGATGTCCAGCGAGTATCCATTGTACGTTCTGTTAATTTGTGAAATGAAATAAACGTATATAGGACGGGGAATGAGGATAGAAATGAAAAAGGACGTAAAAGCTTAATGTTTAACCTCGTTGCCCTGCTGGCCAGCGGTGGAAGCTTCACAGTTCCTGTTTTTCCCCACGGCTGCAGATACACAACCAGCCCCGGACGAAGCAAATTCTCGGAATTTTTTTGCACCCCGCCTTGTCACCGGCTGAGGAATATTTCCCGTGTGTTTTGCCACTCGTTTCAACGGTTGTTCCCTGCTTTAAACTTTCCAACGTCTTTTCCGCGATCCACGGCGTGGTGCGCGCGAGCCGATCTTTCCCCGAAGTTTTCAAACTGCCACGAGCCCCGGGCGAAACTTATGACTGCCACCGGCAGACAGTTGGAAATTAATGAGATGTTCGAGAAGTTCGGAAACCGTCCGTCTTGTAAACTTATACATCGCGCTCGAAACATTCCAACCCTTTTCCGGCCCGACCCACCCTCCGCCACGGGGATGAACCCTTCGATATTTAGAAAATTTTCGTCCCTCTAACAACTTTCATCCCCTCTTCGCTCTCTGTATCAAACG
>NW_017158369.1:0-346 GCF_001652005.2 Ceratina calcarata
TAATAATAGTAATAATAATCATTATCATCATCGTCATGAAGACATTTTATCCTCTGTAAGTTTCATGGAAGGAGGATTACATTTGAAATAACATTTCAAAAAAGACCCGAATGCTGTACGAGCAACAAATTCTCAAATAGATTTAGAAATTTGTGCGGTTCATTGTAAAAGATTATTAACAAGGAAAGCAAGCGTAATTACAACTGATAGAAAGCGGACGATGAAAATGTTTTTCTTTAGTAAGGAAATGAGTTTGTTATAATTGTGTAGTCGAAAGCGACCATGAATAACGTTGATAAAAATGTACATTATTTAGATTTTGCTATTTTCTTTTTCCAGTTTGTAC
>NW_017158369.1:711-1506 GCF_001652005.2 Ceratina calcarata
GATTAAGATAAGAGGATCAGAGAAATCGATCATCTTGTCGAGGAGGTATCCTCGTTTATCCTTGACTAAGTTTGCATGAACACCGACGAGTGATATATTAACTCGCAGAGCGCGTATACTTGAATAATCGACCGTTTCGATTTTCTGTTTACAGAAAATGAAAACCGACCAACTGAAAGGACTAGGAAGGCGCCTTCATCTCTTTCTCTCTTATTCGATTTTGTAAGTTAACGGTGCAGGGTTTCATGAAAATAAATCGAAACTTTTTCTCGTTTAAAATGAAACCTGCGTCAATTCAATTTCAATATATCCTCCTCCGGTCAGGGCTTCCTATCCCACTGACTGTTCTCCGGCGTTGCCAGAAAATTTAACCGCATCGACCGGCAAGTAAATTTATATTTACTCTACGTTTACAATACGAGACAAGATTTCTCCCACGAGAGCCCGTGTGTGTATATGAAGACATAAGTTCCGCATAGATTTATTTACAAACTACGTTGTCAATCGTTGTGTCAAACTGTCACACAATATTTTTCGTGTTTCTACTAATAGACTAAAATGATTTTCAAGACGATTTTTATCACACCCCATTCCAACCTCCTACTTTAAGGATGTATTGGCTATACAGTCAATCCCAAAAGTTTAAGTATCTTAGAAAAACGCATTTCCTATTGTTAGATGAATACCTAACCGGGTCCGGAATAGGAGCGGGAAACAGGTTTACGCAATTAATAATAAATCAAATTTACAAAATAAATTTTCAATCAATTCAAATTTATTGGACCGGCCTACGGG
>NW_017158370.1:0-1741 GCF_001652005.2 Ceratina calcarata
CCTCCTTACCACCAGCCGTGTACCATCGTCGATTGTTCCGATTCCACCGATCCGGAAGCAACCCTCTCGAGATTGGGGAACGATGCGCGTTACCCTGCTCGCATTAATACCCAGACAATGTAGTGACAAAATAGAAGACAAGTAAGTACAACAACTATTGTAGCTTAGATGAGAATCTGTTATTGCCGGGCCTCAGACACGGAACGTTTCACATTTTGTTCACCTGTACAACCAAGCTTAAAGGGACCCTCTCCTTGTGATTTTCTTCTTTTTTGTTTGTTTGGCAGTGATGTCTTGGTTTGGACTTAACGATGCATGGCAATCTGTTACGTCTCTCAACTATTAGAAGTTCGCTCCCCAGCCAATCGATCGTCGCTGAGAACAACGCCTTTTCTTTCTAGACAGCTTCCCGTTCAGAGAAAGAAGCGGTCACGATTGGAAAGGCGTCTCCGCCCGTAATCGCTTAGAACTATCCAATAGTTTTTTTTTTCTCTCTTTTTGCGTGTAAGAGCTATTTTTCTCAGCGATCAGTAGTAACGATGGGTAGGTAGGTAAGACGCGTGTTTTGAGCGATTAGAGCGCGTTTGTATGTCTGAGGCCGCGGCAACTGAGGTATTTCTGAACGAACGCACGCCGTATCGCACCTTCTACTCTTTCTCTCTATCCCTCATTCGTTCTCTCTTCCTCTCTCTCATTCTTTCTTCCTACACGCTCAACGAACAGCGGCGTTGCTTATAACGGAGGCTCATTTTCTCTTCCATTCCCTACGATTAAAACGCTTTGTTCTTAATTTCCTTCTTCGTCGACCTCATTCCTTTTTTTTTTTTGTTTAAATCATTTTTCCCTTCTCTCGTACTTTTGATATCTTAACTACCAGAATCATCTCCATCCATTTAAATCGAAGACATGTTTTATGTATTTTGTATTCGTTTTGTACTTGTACTGTTCAGCAAGGCAGCGTGTTGCACTTTGTTTACAATTACAATTATAGTCGGGCCGTGATTGTCCACGAAAGATTCCACAACGTCACGAATGGTTCGATTTTATTTTCTTTTCCTTTTACAGTAATACACTTTGCCTTCTACAAAAAGCTTTCCCGGCTGTTCTTCGTCTTTATTTTCATCGTGAAACCGTGCTCTCAGCGAAACACGACGCAAGTTAGGGATGACAGATTTATTTAGATACGCGGTAAGTATGTCTAGATCAGAATGCAACTATGTATGGCCAATCATGCATGACAAATCGAATATGTTATTCGCTTCCATTCTGGATCGCGTGATTGCTCGAAATAGAAAGAAAGACGGCTCGAACCGAGGGATAAATGCACTATTGCGTACATCTACATATCTATGTACATACTACGTGTATCTCCTCCAATAGACAGACGCTCGCAACACGTGGATCCTTTTGCGCTCGACGACCCGTGCTATCTCTTAATAATTTGTGCTTCGTACTCGTTAAGATTACGCTGTACTAAAATAATTGAACTTACAAAAAAAGGATGGAAACCGTCAACGTTTTAGCGATCGTAACAGGGAAGTGAAAAAAAAAAATTCGCCGGAAAAGGAAAGTGAACAAAGCATGACGAGAAAACGATAGTGTACGTGTGTGTTTGTGTCTGCGTGTGCGTGTTGCACGATGTGTGTTATTCGCAACAGGTCTGAAAGTTTAACGCGATGCAATGTTCTTCGTACTCTTGTTGCTGCTTTTTTCACCTACGCGCAGTACGGCGCGTGCACAC
>NW_017158370.1:3462-4969 GCF_001652005.2 Ceratina calcarata
ATGTATACGTACATATCTGCATATTTCTATATATATTTATGTACATGAAAAAGTTAACATAACGTGCCATCGACTCCCTCGTCAAATATATATGTATATGTATGTATATCGTTCTTTCGTTCCTCTCTTCGCGTGCTAACTTAACAAATCATCTGTCCCTGTTAATCAATGAATTAATCGGTATCGGTATTCATATTAAACATTTCTCGATAATGCTGAACAGACAGAAATCTTGTGAACTGTACACAGAGTAGAACGCAAAATAAAAGAAAACGAGAATATGGTTCCGGTGATATGGAGGTGACATGTGGATCTGCATCCTGGCATGGGGATATACACTCACAGACGATATGTAGAATCAAATGGAAAACGATGACATTTCGATGCGGTTTCCGTGTTGCGTGGTGCCGATCGATGCTGCACGCGTATACATATATACACACTGTCACTAAACTGATCGGAGAATGGATTCAACGGTGAACTCTTCGAACTGGCAACAGAGATAGAGTTTTCTCCTGAACAGTTTCTGTTTTATACTACGACCTTCTCTAAATCTCTGAACTTTGCAAAGACTTCACCGTTGAGAACATCGGTTCTTCTAATCATTACACTCTAATTCCACGGCGATTCCATCTTGCATAACGCATTTTTACTGAACGCCGATCCTGACATCATCGACTCTGTCTTTCGTCCTGCTTTCCATTCGGGACGGTTGATTTCTGTACGCTTTTTTCTCGACAAAGAAATTTGAAAATAAATAAAAACCAGAAAAATATCGGCAAGCAACGAGTCGACGATTCTAGATCGCATCTAAAGAATTAGGCGCTATGTATCGATAGAGATTTGGCAAGAACGAAGTGATGTTTTTTATCCAAGCTAGAGAACAAATGTCTGTTCTTTCTGCACTTTTCTGTTTCGCATCTTATACTTCTGGTGATGGTAGTGACAAGAAGGACGCACGCTACACGAATCGATTAGATAGTGTGTTTGTTAGATGATGAATGGTGATCAATTGTTACTCTTTTTTTAATCCTAGCTTCTCTTGTAAATGCAATATTTTACTTAAAAATGATGCGGTTCTCTCTTAATTACTATCGTTAGAAATTAATTATCGATAGACAGTAGAGATATTTTCTTCTTATCGTGTCTCACATTTTTTTATGTTTTTGCAATTTTCTCCTTCCAATAAATTTAAAAACTTTCGTAACAATTAATTTATACTTAAGATTCTTTTGTTAATATTAATTATGGCACAATATAAATATTATATTTAAAGTCTTTTTGAAGACATAATAAAAATAAATCTAAATAGTCTTTCTCCTATGTTCGACGTTATTTTTTTCGTTCATTTCTTTTTTTTATCAATTCTTCATAATTCATACATCCCTAAGCATATCTTATCTTTTCTTGTTTGTGATTCGAAGATGTGTTTCTTTCTAGTTTTCGTTTCTTTTCCCTTCGTAGTTTCATTTTTGTTTTTTGATACAATTAAAATTTAAAAATTATT
>NW_017158371.1:0-239 GCF_001652005.2 Ceratina calcarata
TATTTTGTTTGGCAGTCGATGTGTTAATAGAGATGTCAATATTTTTGTTGGCTAAGAGTTACGAATTTATATGATATGAATAGACGCGGATTTTTATTGCTAAATAAAAACGATATCCTTTAATCCTTTAATCCTTACGGTTCGTGAGATGCTTAAAGTCATCGTCATGTTGCAAATTGTATAGCATTACATAAAGTGCAAAGTATTGTTGAGTAGTATCCTATTTTCAAGAATACCAC
>NW_017158372.1:0-239 GCF_001652005.2 Ceratina calcarata
CTATTAGAGCTACTATATTTTAATACATATTATTTAAATGAGGTTATGGTAGTTGTAATGTGAGATATATAATTATATATACTAAAGTATTTATAATATGGATCCGGGGTCCGTGGAACCTTTTTTTTTTTTTTGGTGACGGAGGGGAAATCTTCCAAAGATACCCTGCCTCCCCTGGGGGTAAGAGGAAGGGTTATGTGGGATTTCCACCCACTAAAACCCCTCCGGTGGCCGTCCTC
>NW_017158373.1:0-239 GCF_001652005.2 Ceratina calcarata
AGAGATCATCGCGAATATCCGTGCGACTTAATGTGGAGGAAAAGGGATCGCGAACATGTGCAACGCGTAACGTGATATTTGTGAAGAGGAGAGGGGATCGCCGTATGCGGCCAACGGCAGACGATAAGATGTCCGCAGGTAGGTGAATACAACTCTGTGAGCGCGCGCGTGTGTGTGTGCGTGCGTGTGTGTGTGTGTGTGTGAAGAAGTGGGATCGTGAACGTATGCAAGTAGGGGAA
>NW_017158374.1:0-239 GCF_001652005.2 Ceratina calcarata
ATCAGGTTTATAACAACAATTAAATTGATAGAACAGTTTAAAAATAAAAGTTTGCTACACATTATAGCCAATGTAATTTAAGTTAAAGCAAAACTGGTAGTAATGTATAAATATTTTGATGTGTATGAAAATTTCTGTCAGAATGGTGAAGTATGTTTATAATCAGAAGTTATAATGCAGCTTTAAAAAACGGTATAAAATGAAGGATATTCCAGATCCTTCAACCATAATGTAGTTTA
>NW_017158375.1:0-239 GCF_001652005.2 Ceratina calcarata
ATAGAAGAATCAAATAGAAAAACAGCTGCCTCTAGTACTATGAAAACAGAAAAAGCAAAAACAGGTCTTACTCCGTCAGATGCAAATCATATTTTAAAAATAATAAATGAAAATTTGCCTGACTCTGCTTTAAATAAAAATAAGTAAGTACATCTAAAGTGAATAAATTTAAAGAAATAACTTTTAATGTCTTTAAATAATAGGTTAGGGCAACATAAATTTGTTAGTGTAGAAAAGAA
>NW_017158376.1:0-239 GCF_001652005.2 Ceratina calcarata
CGGCGAAAGTACAATTTGTAATTCCGTAGGACTGGTCTCATTTCCGACCGATATCTAATGATTACCACATCTTATTGCAGGCAGTAGGAGCCGATTTACAATCAAGCAAAGCCCACACAACATTTGGACGATTATTTATTAATCTCAAACATTATTAATTCACATTGCAATGAATTTATTTAATCCATTTCGCCATACTCATTTGTTCCGATATTTGTACTACTCATTATGAAAATGGT
>NW_017158377.1:0-239 GCF_001652005.2 Ceratina calcarata
GAACTAAATAATAATTAAAATATGCCTTCTTATACACAACACAAGAATGAAGACAGAAAATGTAGAATAAAAGAGAATATCTAAATACCGAAATTTAATACTATCCCTCAAATCTTTAGGCACCCGCATGTCCTTGTTGACACAAGTTTGTAACACAAACAATCCAGTATTGTCTGTGTCAATGTTAACCACATGTTCGAATACACAATAATACGAATATCTGAATTGAAGCATTCGGC
>NW_017158378.1:0-239 GCF_001652005.2 Ceratina calcarata
CGTAATCTTTTATGTAATACTTTTCTCTATTACTTAACCATGTTTCCGTCAAACAGAGCAATTCGAAGTTGCTAACAATGCCTTCTATAATATCTCAATTTTTTTATTTCTAATACTTCTCGCATTCCACAGTCCCAACTTAAACACACTCATCTTCACCCATTCTTATACATACTGGAAGTAGAATAATGTTGTTCGTGCCCTTTTGATTATATATCTTGAGCATTTTTTTAATAAGC
>NW_017158379.1:0-239 GCF_001652005.2 Ceratina calcarata
AAGTCTTCGGCATTCTTCGATCAGGTGTCCCGTTTTCTTACAATATCTACAGGTATTTTCATTTCCTGCGTTTTGGTCGCGATTCCTGTCGCGAGGGTCACCGCGCTTATCATCGTAACGTTTGGGACTGTTATTTTGGTTGTCATTCCTCTTATTGTTACCTTGCCAATTATTCTCTCTTTTATTTGGAGAACGATTGTCGTTTCGATTTTTATTGTTATCCCAACGTTTAGAGTTTC
>NW_017158381.1:0-239 GCF_001652005.2 Ceratina calcarata
CGAGATCTACAATTTCCATGTAAAAACTTTTGTCTAGCATTGATAGTTTACGAGTAATTTGCAAAATACTGTTTTTTCGTTTTTCGTAAATAACTCTTGAACTACTAACGCTAGCAACAAAATTTTATATGGAGATTGTAGATCTCGTCGCCCCCTACAAAATGAGCCCAAAAACATTCCCGTGGGACCAACGGTTCAGGAGTTATTGGCAAAAAACGAAAATTTCGCAAAATCTGAAG
>NW_017158382.1:0-239 GCF_001652005.2 Ceratina calcarata
CAGCTGGTCATTTCGTGAACGAAAGGGATCGGCGTCGAGCGTGGCGTTTTTCACGATCGGCAAGGAATTTTAAACCCGTTCGTTCCAATTCGTACCGCGGAATAGGAAAATCTATCCTCTGGTCGAAGTCCGGGAGGCTCGAGGAATCTCACTCCCGAAAAATACAGTCCATTCAAACACCTGAGAGAGGTATCAATTCGCAGGTAGTTCGTTAACAGCACGAGTATTCGTGTCTGAAA
>NW_017158383.1:0-239 GCF_001652005.2 Ceratina calcarata
TCATTTAACCCCTGATTCCATATTAGCTGATAACCGGAGTATCTCGCAACCGATATGTCTTAGCCGCTCGAGACGCATCAACGAAGGTGATCTGCCAATCCTTTAAACATAAGTGGCTAAAGGGGACTAACACTCCCTAGTCGTCCACGTCCTGCGGCAACCGTAGCTAACACACAGTGTTAGGAGGATCGTCTGCGTGTCTTTACCTTTCCTTTAAACCAGGACTGACCCAGTCATAC
>NW_017158384.1:0-239 GCF_001652005.2 Ceratina calcarata
ATGCCTGGTTCTGCATGGACTTGTTTTTATAGTTTGTGTGGCTAGGTTGCCACAATAATGGCTTCTCTTTATACAAGTTTATTAATTTGATTACATTTTCATTTGACCATTCCATTTTGAATACGCAGGATCTGAAATGAATTTTGTATTAGATCAATGATCTTTTCATTTGGCCGCGACGAGGACGGTCGGACAAGGGCGGCGGTGCTGCCCTGCTCGACCCCGGCACCACGCTGCAC
>NW_017158385.1:0-239 GCF_001652005.2 Ceratina calcarata
ATATAATACGACTTCACTCGCACTAATTATCGTCTATAGAATTAAAAATATACAGAATAAAAATATTTAATGTACAGAAACGAAGTCGTTAAATCATGGAAGCTCAAAGATATTTTGTAAATATACATTTTACATCTTTTCATCCTCGTAGTCGAAGATTGGGATAAAATTCTGAATCTGATTTTTAGATATTTACATAAATGGGTAACCAGTGTGGACATAAACCACATCTATAACTC
>NW_017158386.1:0-239 GCF_001652005.2 Ceratina calcarata
TTATCTCGTTTGTCCAACAAGCTTACATCGCGTTACTCCGATTCCCTGACCTACGAATATACAATACGTAAAAGTATTTTCATTCTAACTACCATCAACACTCGTTTCTGTTTAAGCATTCCAAAGTTCGTCGATATAATCGTTGTTCCCAGCTGCATTTCCTACTACACACAACACGAACATAAAAAAAAGTTTTCTACAGTAGATATTCCGATACTTTCTTGAGTCACTGCACACGT
>NW_017158387.1:0-239 GCF_001652005.2 Ceratina calcarata
TATCAACGATAGAAAACGAGAGGGCTCAACACTAAGTATGCCTGCCTCTATTAACAATCCGAACGATGCCAATGGAAAGAACGACGACGCTGAACTTAGCCACGCTGATACCGACAGCATTAAGTCGTACGCGACAAACGAAACGAACTTTCGAGAAAAAACGATCGATGCTTTGAATAATGTTACCAAAGCATTGGAAGGAATGACAACTGCACAAAATGACATGAAAGTCATTTTCA
>NW_017158388.1:0-239 GCF_001652005.2 Ceratina calcarata
AAGTTATTAGTTATTTCATTGAGTATGTTACATTTATTGAGCGAACGTAACTAACAACTAATTGCTTTGTTTTCTGTAATATTTAAACAATTTCTTAGTTACTCTTGCATGTAAGTTTTGTTTAATCCTATGTTTTCGTCACGAGCGTGGCACACGGGCCGCGGCAACGCACGAGGCGGTTATCGCGCACCTGCCCGTCTTGTATACGAACACCCTGGTTGGTCGGTAATTTTTGTTAA
>NW_017158389.1:0-239 GCF_001652005.2 Ceratina calcarata
TTACAAGCCGAACAGCACGATGAATAAAGATCCTCGATGACATTATGCAACCACGGCTTAAAATCTTAGATTTTAAGCCATTGATGCATAACTTTTTTCGAGTCCTTTACAGGCCCCCCGGAATTTATTTAAAAAAAATTTAATTCATGCCTAGCAGATTCCGAATATTTCCTAACATTTGAGAACTTGCAGGAAAAGCTTTTTATAAGCTCTAGAGTAAAAAAGCTTCCCGTTTGGAA
>NW_017158390.1:0-395 GCF_001652005.2 Ceratina calcarata
ACTTTGGATACACTTATACTTTGTACTTTTACACATTAGAAGTTCTACATATTACCAGAAGAATGTTACGCATCTTTAAGCAACAAATAACTAAGATTTGTCCATGAAACTAAATAATTTGACTGGGTGTTTTATGACAATCATAAGAATCGGATTTACCAAAACATCCATATAGCAATTTATACAAATTTTTGGTAGAAAATGCTGTGTCAGATTCCAATCATTGTGACGTAATTACGATGTATTTTATTCAGATGAATTACTACAAATAAATTGTTAAGCAAATACACCAATACCTCGCTTTGCGTCGTTTCATTTTGCGTTTTTTCGAAGTTGCGTCGCTGCTTAATTTTCACTGTGCGTCGTTAGATTTTCGAGGTTGCGTTGTTTTGGGT
>NW_017158390.1:1644-2188 GCF_001652005.2 Ceratina calcarata
TGTCGGCCTGATGGTGCGGTGTTGCCATATCACATGTTCCGGCCTGTACTAGAGACGGCCGTGGGGGTATGCTAGGCATGGTCAGTGATTTTCAGGATCACTAGGCTTGTTTTGGCTGTACAGCTCGTTAAGTTGGCAATGTTGACATCAAATACATTTTTATAAAATAAAACTGTAATGGATATCGGTTAATTACATGGTTAATTATAAATGTTAGGGTTATCGTTTAGGTTAGATCACGATTTTATAATCTTTCACACCGTCGGTTAGATTGTCTCTGTCAGAATCAAAATCAGAAGTCAATAGGACGAAATATTTTGGCGATGGCACTGCAGAGAGCATGACAAAAGCGCAAGAGGGGAATAGTGGTGAGTGGTGAGGAATAGCCGTTATGGCAGTCCTGCTCTCTGAAACGATCTGGAAAACGGTTTCTGCACCGCGTTATTAATCGCAAGATCTACGTTCTTCTTGCGAATCTGGAGTCCAAACAATCCCCCAAAAAATTAACCCTTTCATGAAACGGTAAAGAAATGGGCAAGTTTGA
>NW_017158391.1:0-239 GCF_001652005.2 Ceratina calcarata
GAGGTCGGTGTCCGTGCGTTAGATCGTCGATTCCGCCTGAGTCAACGACGGATTGCCACGGTGTGAACATCGCGGAAGAGTAGTTAGACTCGTGAATTAAGACGTAGTACATAGCCGGTTCGGCAAGACGTACAAGTTCCCAGTTAGGAGGAACCTCGATCGAAGGAAATAGCGGCCACGCAGCAGTTCGCGGTGAAGCGAATAAGAGCCACGATTTGCACCAGTAACTGGGCATTTCG
>NW_017158393.1:0-239 GCF_001652005.2 Ceratina calcarata
GAAGGATTGGGAAAGTTCGGTCGGAAGTTGCGAAGGTGGCAGAGAGAGAGAGAGAGAGAGAGAGAGAGAGAGAGGAGGTGGAAAGGGGATGCTCTACTTAACATTCTTTGCTCTGGGTCTGACAGGGCGGCAGACGGATTGTGTTACCTCGAATATCGACTCTGTACATTCGTTTGTTTAGAACTATACGTATAGTACATTTTTTTCGACATAGACAAGCAGGAACGTAGGGACTAGGG
>NW_017158395.1:0-239 GCF_001652005.2 Ceratina calcarata
CCTCTCCACCCCTACCTTTCTCACCCCCCTCTTCCTCCCTTCTTCTCTTCTATCTTTCCTCTCCTTCCTCTCTCTCTTCCCCTTTTCTAACTTTCTTCTCTCTCTCTTCCCTCCCCTCTTCTCCCCCTTTCTTTTCTCTTGCCACCCCTTTTCTCCATTCCACTCTTTCTTCTCTCTCTCCACCCTCTTCTTTCCTCCCTTTCTTCCCTCTCTTTTCTCTCCTCTCTCTCCTTTCTCTC
>NW_017158396.1:0-239 GCF_001652005.2 Ceratina calcarata
AGTTTCAGGCATTGTAAAAAAATACAGACCATCTATAGTCCATCTATAGTCCATCAAAATATCTCCTTGATTCGCAGAAGATTGAATATAAAATTCGTTTCCATTAAGAATTAAATGGCTACAAAATCTAAATCATAAGCAGCTCGAGCCACTGTCTCCACGATTATGCAACATAAATAAACAATAATTCATTAACACTAGAAAGACTGAAACTTAGTATATACCTATATTGCCCAAAG
>NW_017158397.1:0-239 GCF_001652005.2 Ceratina calcarata
AGAAATAACGGTACAACAGCCGGCAAGGCTAACTCTTTCCTTGACAGTTCATGCTAGTGCACTGCAAAATACATTCCGCAGGGAACTCAGTGACGAACACGTCGTGCCACTATTGATGCTAGATTATTTTCCTCTGGAAAATCTCGATGGACCTATAACTGCGACCGAGGTCCCGGGCCGATACGTATGCCCTAACGCAGGAGTATGCACCGGGTAGCACCAAACGAACACCGGTTACA
>NW_017158398.1:0-239 GCF_001652005.2 Ceratina calcarata
CCCAATCCAGTGTGCAATCCCTGGCCAGGGGACCGAAGAGGACACTTCCAGACGTCAAACACCGGGAAAGCCTCGGCAGAGCAAGCTCACATCAGCCCTCGAAAACTGGGGGCCAAACTCACCCCCAGCACCTTAGGCACACCCAGCCCCCCGAATGTTTGCGCCAGCCCACACACACATTCAGCATCATTCATACTAGGTTTAGGATGTAGGTTTATTAGGAAAATTGTAGCATAGGA
>NW_017158399.1:0-239 GCF_001652005.2 Ceratina calcarata
AGACAGTGCCAGATGGAGCCGGCTTCGAATATCCAAATTCGATTCCACTTCAAAGTGTTACACCTGCCAAGGCCGCACGGCGTAGATCGAATGCCGTGCTGGGGCAAGGAAAAACCCTGCCCTCGAACGAGAACCGTCCGAGAACACGTTGGACCTGCCCTCCATTGAGGCACACCCCTTTAGCTTGCTCCACTACGCCAGTCGTTCTGACGCAGCGAAGCGTAACAGCGGGGAACCGC
>NW_017158400.1:0-239 GCF_001652005.2 Ceratina calcarata
CAATTTTCTCTCTGTTGATTTTCGTCTTATTTTTGACCATAGAACATGTCCTTAAAATATTACCCACTTGTAGGTTTAATCCCTGTATTTCAGTCAGATTCGTTCTTCTGAAATCGAATAAAATACAGAATGGATTTTGCGCAGAACGTGAAGCACCTAATTTTATAAATATTTTAGGTTTCAAGCTCTTAATTTCAATGAATGTTGCATAATTATGTAAACTAAGTTTTATTCCCTGT
>NW_017158401.1:0-230 GCF_001652005.2 Ceratina calcarata
GTCCCAGATCCAATTTGTAAGTCGCTCTTTTTATATCTGCGCCCAAGAACCGCGAGTGCGTACATTGTACATTAGTGTACTCAAGTGCCATTAGTCTGGCACCATACCGTGATATAATTTCCTGTAAATCCGCCGCTCTAGTCCAATTACCTAAATTGTAAAGACTGATTCGCGCTGCATGTTTAAAATATATTTGCATATTTACATATTTCATTTATATTCGGTTATAA
>NW_017158401.1:1619-2518 GCF_001652005.2 Ceratina calcarata
CATGTAAATTATATAATGGAGACAATTCGTAGAAAGTAATATATGTATTCAGAGTTGTTACAAGAAGCGACCGTGAAGTTTAAGAGACATACACAGAAATACCTTGTCTAATAATAATCTCATAACAGAAACAGAGTGGGTTCGACCTGATCGAGGTCACGCCGTTCCAGCGTTCCATTAAACAAAAATTATCGTTCCATGCTCATAAATACATTGCAAAATATTATTCGTCCGTTAATAATTTGAATTTACTTCTCTGCTTCTTAATATTCCTCGTAGCAAAATTATCATTTAAAATTGTATGACAAAAATTATGTATTAAAGATATTCACCTGATCCACTTTCCGAACAGAATGAACCCTTCAATTATGCAAATTTTACAAATTGTTAGGGATAGGTGGCCCTAACAAGGAGTCCGGAGGAGAAACGGATACAGAAATTGACAATTAATAATGTTCTATCGGCTGCTGCGCGTATGGTCGAATCATTCTATCCTTTACCTTGTACGACTCTCGCGAAATTATTTAACGCTTTTAATGATAATATCGTATGTTTGAATTCCGAATATACGACATTGCTTGTCAACAGCGTGTATATCTAATTTTTGAATTTGTCGGTTCTCGCGGCAGTTGTTATGTTTCTCCAACCGACCGGGTCGCGTCCTAATCGCATTAAGTGATTATAAAACCGTTTCTTATATTCTTCGACGTGACGAATTCCCGTCTACCGACGATACCGTCGATTTTCGTGGATAGGCCAGTCATATTAGCCTCTCAAGACCTGATTTCTGCAAAAACTAAATATAGCAATTTTCCAATTGTAAATGGTTTAAATAGGTACGTACAATGATAATATAACAATGGAAACCACGAGTTTTGTACGCTAAGTTAATAATAAAC
>NW_017158402.1:0-239 GCF_001652005.2 Ceratina calcarata
CAGAGGCGACAGGTACAGCATCAGGGATAACGTGTTGAACATCAAGAATCTGGACGAGAGGGACGAGGGGATGTACCAGTATAGAGCGAAGAATCAATTGAAGGCGAGATATACGTCGGCGCAGTTGCGGATTTTATTTGAGCAACCGTCTATCGTATCAATCTATCGCAAAATGTTACGGTCCATACGCCCGTTGTCTTTGCATTTTACCAGCACTGAGACCGTCCTTCAAGAAACGT
>NW_017158404.1:0-239 GCF_001652005.2 Ceratina calcarata
TTATAAACACGATCTGCAGGGGTATGTACAGTTTCTTATAAACATAAGATTCATTTTTGTTATTTTTATTTATAAATAATCCAACACTAATCGCTTGTTGTTCTATTGTATTAAAATTCTCTTATATGAACACATTATTTGTCCCTCAATTAATATGTACTATGCACTTTCTACTACACACAACTTTGGTGAACATTATTGTTTTAAAAACTGAAGACTCACCGAATTTGGTTGTGTAG
>NW_017158405.1:0-239 GCF_001652005.2 Ceratina calcarata
TCCAAGGGGTACCCCTTCAGATTTTGCGAAATTTTTGTTTTTTGCCAATAACTTCTAAACCGTTGAATCTACGGGAAAATTGCATCAGATGTTTTTTGTAGAGGGCGACGAGATCTACAATTCCTGTATAAAAACTTTTCGCTAGCGTCTACAGTTTACGAGTAATTTGCAAAAAACTGTTTTCTCGTTTTTTGCAAATAACTCGTAAAGTATTAATGCTAGCGAAAACTTTTTATACA
>NW_017158406.1:0-239 GCF_001652005.2 Ceratina calcarata
CAAGAGGTCGCCTACCATGCCATCGCATATCAGCCGATAAGGTATGCCCAGTGCGCCGAGTACCTAGGCGGTCAGCTGGCACCCTACAGAACCGGTCGGGTTTCATCTACTCACACTTGGGTGATATTTGCCCTGACGGCAGCGAGAGCGATGCTGTCCGGCGCGCCGCCGGTGGCCGCTCTCTGCCAAGAACGCCAGCAGCAGGATGGCGGACAGATCGATAAGCGTCGCACCCCACG
>NW_017158407.1:0-239 GCF_001652005.2 Ceratina calcarata
AGCGTATCAAAAAAGAAACATTCACTCCAATTTTTAGCCCTATATCTCAACCAGGTGGGGTAGTAATTGGGAAAATTCGAAAAATTAGTATTTGAGGATTTTCCTTATTTAACGTCTTGCGAAAGAATCTGAGAAAATTCGCAGACATATCCAGCTGCACTACGAATGAAAAATGAAATGAATGAAAAATGTAGCCGTGAAAAACAAAAAAGTACTAAAAATAATTTTTTCACCTAGAA
>NW_017158409.1:0-239 GCF_001652005.2 Ceratina calcarata
GAAGCTAACACAAAGGGTTAGACAAGGTTTGTCCGTGCGTCTATTTCCTTCCTCGCTCGTCGGGCCCCTGGCACGGTTCGCCCTCGTAACACTCGTAAACATTAACGGTGGTTTTAGAACTCCAGTAGCGTATTATTTAATTAACTCGTTGAATGGCGAAGGAAAGTCAATCCTTTTAAAGGATTTACTTGTAACGGGTGGTTCAGCCGAGCCACCGATAGGTACCGTGGTAGTGCCGA
>NW_017158410.1:0-239 GCF_001652005.2 Ceratina calcarata
AAATTGTAGATCTCGTCGTCCTCTACAAGAAAGATCGTATGCAATTTTCTCGTAGATCCAACGGTTTGGAAGTTATTGGCAAAAAACGAAAATGTCGCAAAATTTGAAGGGGTACCCCTTGAAAAATCTCGGAAAAATAAAAAATTTGTTTTTTGTCAAAATATCGAAAAATATCGAAATATGTTCTAAAAAGCGTCCAGAATTCCAGACTTTTTAGGTTTGTATTTCCTCAAGTCAGT
>NW_017158411.1:0-239 GCF_001652005.2 Ceratina calcarata
AATGTCGTTGGTTGAGCGTTCGCATAATTTTTTAAGAAGGTTCCATGGCGAAGTAATTTTAAGAAAATCATGGCGGAGCCTTTTGGCACAGATTTATTTTATATGTTATTTACTGGTTACCTCAATAAAGTTCCTTTCTACAAACGATCTATACATGAACTTATTATAATATACAATGAAATCCCTAATTGTACATATGCAAATTGAATGAATTTTCTAGCAGCTGCCAGCTGTGTTGA
>NW_017158413.1:0-239 GCF_001652005.2 Ceratina calcarata
AGCGCAATATCCTGCAAAACTGCACCAACTCAATTGCTATGCCCCTTTTACCGGAGAGAAACTGTATCGACTTATTTTCGCGGTACCTTTTAGATCCTATGCGATGGCGCCGTTCTCTAGCCAGTGGTCAACCAACAATTGGCCATTGACCCAGAGCGATACCCGTGGCCCAGATACCCCTGTAACGTATTCTGTTAACGACACTGTAATCAGTGCGACCCTGACGAATCTAAGTAAAT
>NW_017158414.1:0-239 GCF_001652005.2 Ceratina calcarata
TCGATTATAATTCGACGACGTTTGACCGGAGACGTAGGTCTCTCACGAACATTACAAATTTTCCCTAATTGATTCGCCAAGGATTCTCTTCCTTCGGAGAGAATCCCTTGATCGTTCAATACTTGGATCGAGCTCGCTCTCCTTACGAGTCCGTACTCTGGAAGTCGGATCTCTTTGCGAGACATCGTGTAAGGAGCAGCTTCTTTGCGCGGGTCGTTACCGCTGATGCCCGCTCTGCA
>NW_017158415.1:0-239 GCF_001652005.2 Ceratina calcarata
AACCGATACGCCCGACACAGCAAGGGGGTCCAAGAGTTCTACGGAGACGACGCCCACGGGAACCGGTGCAAGCCGGGTGCTGGTAGACCAAGGAACCAGCACGCCCGACACAATCATAGGGTCCATGAGCTCCACGGAGAAGACGCCCGCGGGAACCGGAGCGCCCCGTATGCTGCTGGGTCGAGGAGTGCCCGTACAGAAGGCGTCAACGGCGGCGGCCCGACCTGGGCTCAGCAGCC
>NW_017158416.1:0-239 GCF_001652005.2 Ceratina calcarata
AAATTGACATCGGCACCCTGATCTACGAGGATTTGTACGATATCTTTGTGTCCCCTCAGAATGGCTAGGTGCAGTGCCGTTTCTCCACATACATTTCTGGCATACACGTCAGCTCCTCTCTCGATTAACAAATTGCAAATTTCTTCCCATCCTCGTCGCACTGCAAAATGGAGCGGTGTCTCGGCCCGCCGAGTTTTCAAATTGACATCGGCACCCTGATCTACGAGGATTTGTACGAT
>NW_017158417.1:0-239 GCF_001652005.2 Ceratina calcarata
GACACCCACGCAGTCAGATCAGGAAGCTAACAAGAAGTAGCTCCAAGTGCTGACCACGTGGGTAGTGCCGGACTCTTACCGGCTGAAACCCCCCCATTGGCTCCTATAAGAGCGGATATGGGTATGGACCGGGGACCTCTCTCGAATTACACCCGGTCCAACCCCGGCTGTACCGCGATGGTTAGTGGAGAAAAGATACAATAATGATAATGAGTATGGCGATTCGCCAAAATGCAATC
>NW_017158418.1:0-239 GCF_001652005.2 Ceratina calcarata
AAATTCTTAATTTCCTAAAGAAAATTTCCCTGCAGATTAGGCCGAGATCACGTGAACTATAATTACTACTGATAACTCGTCGAATTAATATTATTGATATGTTTAATTGAAATGACGAAGCAATGTCCAAGAGATCCGTCTATCACAATTGCTTAAATATTAAAACCATATTGCAAATCAAGAAGTATATTTCCTGTTAAAAACTACATAAAATATCAACAGCTGAATAAATATTGCGC
>NW_017158419.1:0-239 GCF_001652005.2 Ceratina calcarata
TTTACTGACAATGAATGAAACGTATTGTTTATCGGAATCGAAATATGCGATTGAGCCCTGAAATTTGTTTTCTCCTTTTGACGATATTTTCGTAATAATTCAGATTTACTTGAAAATGCGAACAATTAGATTCATAAGATTAGACTTCTAAGAATACCTACTCATTTCTGAAGTTATTAATCATTTATTATTCTGTCCCATCCTCCCGCGCTCGCCATTCCGCCAGACAGGCTGCCATC
>NW_017158421.1:0-239 GCF_001652005.2 Ceratina calcarata
TGTTCAAATACGTATGCCAAAGCCAATAATAAGTACATGCAATCATTCGATCCATTGGGGTCATCATCATACTTCATGTAAATAAACCGACGTAAATAACCTGTATTGATGGGCAATGTGTCAACCATTACCTTACGCAGAATTTCGATGGGTGGACGACATTACAAATTTTGATCTCTCTTCAATTGCAACCGATTCACCCATAGGTTATATCCTAGAAGTCGATTTAGAATATCCAC
>NW_017158422.1:0-1293 GCF_001652005.2 Ceratina calcarata
AAAAAAAAACAAAGTACTGTCACTGTGCTGTTCACTGGCTTATTTAACCACTGTTGGACACTACGTGACTTATACAGTGTTAGGGGATACGTGGCCCCTAACGGGTCCGGGTTCGAGGAACGAGACGCGAAATAAACCGGACACTTTCGTTGCACTTTTAACGCTGTTTATTGGTCAGATTCATGTTAGACATAGAACGTCGGGGCCTGGTCTCCGGAATTATCGAGGAATGCTGCATCCCGATCGTCGTCGGCTGAGTCGGCACCGTCCGTGCTCGTCCTTTGTGTGATTGTCTGGCCTTCAACGTCTTAGACGGTCTGTATTCTTTCGATCGGTATTCCTGAAATGTTGCAAATGTAAATTAGATAAGAATTACGTCGCACTTCGATCTCGTGCGGAAAGAGTCGCCGCTTCTGGGCAGAACTTTGCGCAGTGGACTGTATTATTTTCTCGATGAATGCAGCGGCTTCACAAGCAAGTCCCTTGCCGTGAAACGGAGCAGAATCACGCTCAACGTTCGTCTCTCCACACCGCTCGTAGCAACGAGCTTCGAGACCCGACCTTATAGGGCGCGATGTAACTTACCGCATCAGGAGGGGCCCGAGGATGACGAACTGCAGTAGTTCGTTTAACGCAACGTACTGCCCAAGCCGTCAGCCGTTTCTAATTCGGTCTTAGAGGTGGTTCGTATTCGCTTTACCGCGAACTTCTTCTGCGTGGCCGCTATTTCCTTCAATCGATGTTCCTCTTACCTTGGAATTCGTACGTCTTGCCGAACCGGCTATTTACTACGTCTTATCACGAGTCTAATTACTTTATCGCGATGTTCACACGTAGACTCAGACGGAATCGTCGTTCTAACGCGCTGACTTCGGCGCGTGGTATAGAAGAGTCGCGCCTATCCGTTGTCTCACTCACGATTATACCTTTTCCCACTCAGCATATTCAAATTTTAATTCTCCGATCCGTTGACGGTGACGTCGATAGCGTATAGACAACGATCCTTCGTGCTGTTTTTTGCCGCGCAATTCGGCGCGTGTCTCGATAAACATTCCCGCTCCGGAGGTCGTATAAAATACCAATGTTGTCGATATGTCATTTTTCTAGCGGTTAGCTTGATCCGTACTTTCGGAGAAAAACCTCAATCCGAAGCTCGAGCAAAATAACTGAACCGCGAATCGAATTTATTAAATTAATTTTCGATTTTTAAACATACAGGGAGGACCATTTTAAATTGCCCTGTTAGGGATAGGTGGCCCTAACGCGGTTCGGCCGGGAGAACGGGTGTTACGA
>NW_017158422.1:3245-4161 GCF_001652005.2 Ceratina calcarata
ACAAAATCCAAAATTGGAATAAACGGCTTTTCTGAACCGTCCTTTACCTCGATCGTCGCGAGGTGGGAAACGCGAGGTCACTATCTCTCTCGCTCCCCTGTGACACGTCACGCGCGCGTCTCCTTTCTCCGTCGCGCTCTGCCCGTTTCGAACTTTTTCCGGTCGCGAATCTAAACATCGCGACCGTTGCAATGACCGGGCCGGCAAGAAACTCGGCGCGTTTATCATTGCTTTTTCTAATGTCGCGGTGACTTTCGCGGAACCTCAATACGGTCCCGCGATTATTATTGTTGAATTTAAATCGCAGGTTAAAAGCAGGAAATCGACATGTTACTTTTTTAAACAGCCCAGTAGAATTTTTCGGAAACCATGGGAGTTAGCGGAAAACGTTTCAGACAAAAGTTGTTCAACTTCGAAGAGGACATGTTGCTATGATTTTGATTTTGACTTTTGAGCTCATTTTCAAGGTCACTTCAAGGTCAACTTTGTTTTTTTAAGTAGGAACACATACTTTTGACCCCGGATTCTGAAAGAGCGGAATATTCTACGTTCAGATGAAATGTCATACATATGTTATCTTGTCTGTTGTACCCCCTTGGTCATATGAAGGTCATAAATAAAGACGAAATGAAGACGTTAGAAAGTACATTTAATATTTATTTTATTCTTCAAATACATCAATTCTTAATTACACAGAGAAATATGTACATAAGTTAGAGTAATTGTTCAAATACATTTCCATCTTGTTGTATGCATAATTCTATTCTTCGATGAAAATTATCCACTGTCCTCAGTAATACATCCCGTGGTATGTTTTGACATGCGATCCTTACCCTATCCATTATGTCTTCTCGGGTCGTCGATTGTTGTTCATAAACGACATTTTTTAAGTATCCCCATAAGTAAAAATCAGGAG
>NW_017158423.1:0-239 GCF_001652005.2 Ceratina calcarata
AATGGGAAGCAGACAATGTAAAACGGCCGAGATATATAAATCCAGGCAATTAAACGATAGACCCAATATCAGGACATCGCTGAATAAAAAATTGGAATCAACCAAAAATAGCGAAACGCATTTTGAAAGCGTGGAGAAAGAAAAAAGAACACCTGGAGATCCGACTCTTGACAAAGTAAATGACGCGGGGAACGGAGAGCCGCCTGAAAGGAACGAGATGGATTAGATTTATTATATAT
>NW_017158425.1:0-239 GCF_001652005.2 Ceratina calcarata
GACAAGGAATCGAAGGTCGGGTTTCTTTCAGGGATGCTAAAAACATTTTCACTAATGAATTTGACCATCGAGTGGGGAAAATTCTCCGGAAGGAAAGTTGTGAGAGACGGTTCTGTAGGTATCGAGTCGTGCACCTCAACTCAACGACGGATCCCGAAGAATCTAACAGAGTATTACGAAATATTCCGAGTAATCACCTAACGCGAAGATGGTTATCCGCCGATTCCGATAAAAAGAGC
>NW_017158426.1:0-239 GCF_001652005.2 Ceratina calcarata
AATTAGTCGTACCAACACACGAAAGGAAGGAAATCCTCCGTGCATACCATGACAATGCCACGGCAGGACATTATGGGACCAAGCATACTCTTTATCAGATTTCCACACGTTATTTCTGGCCTAGGATGTGTCGCGAAATCACGGACTACGTTCGATCACGTGTGGAATGTCAACGTTACAAGGTCAGTAATTTGAAACCCGCTGGATTACTACAAACACCAGTCATGCAACAACGTTTC
>NW_017158427.1:0-239 GCF_001652005.2 Ceratina calcarata
CACATGCGTATTTTACACAATGTTTCCAAGAGATCCTTGCCTGACCTTATCGCCATCGATCTGGCGATATGTTAATACTATTTCTACTGATGGTACCTGCTGAAATTTCTGCTTAGAACACAATACCTGAAAATGAGAAAGAAAAAAGAAAAGAAAAATGGAAAAAGGAAATAGAAATGATAAGAAGGACTTAAAGGAGTAGCAAGATAAACCCAGATACTCGTTCAGAATATATTATC
>NW_017158428.1:0-239 GCF_001652005.2 Ceratina calcarata
GAAATAGAGAAGAACTTGATCATAGACGTTATGTATCATTGACTCTGTGTGTTTTCTTTAATTCTAGTCTGTTCTCTAGGACTAGAAAATAAAGTTGACTGAGCTAAAAATTTAAAGCCGTATATTTATTTCTTGAACCCGTTTCCAACATATATTAAATTTAAAAAGCAAAGGACTGACAAATTAATTAATTATTTATTTGAACATTGACTTAATACACAGGATAAAAAGTTAAAACC
>NW_017158429.1:0-239 GCF_001652005.2 Ceratina calcarata
TAATATAAGTTATTTGTGATGGAGATGAACCAAATCAAAGAGCTTTCAAGTTATTAGGTGCTGATTTTGATTATACGAACGAAGCTACATTTTGTCCATATTTTCCTCATCCTGCAACAACTGAGCCAGTTTATGTTTTCTTCGACCTGTGTTTAAAAAAGGAATAAGATAATTTCCAAATCCTCTCTCCGATTTAAATTTAATCGTCCGAAATAATAATAATCTCGGGACTGTATTGA
>NW_017158430.1:0-239 GCF_001652005.2 Ceratina calcarata
AAATATTAAACATCGACTGATTCTTTAAAGATTTCTGATACACGTCACAATTTTTACTGTCTTAAGATTGCATATAAAAATTAGATTAGAAATGAATTACGAAAATATTAAACATCGACTGATACACGTCACAAATTCTACTATTTTAAGATTGTATATAAAAATTATAGAAAGAGAGTCAATGAATAAAAATTGATATCTACTATAGATAGTAATTAATAAACGAGGGCATAATTTAC
>NW_017158431.1:0-239 GCF_001652005.2 Ceratina calcarata
TCTTGATCGGTACCCTCTCAAGGGGGGAGTATGTTCCGTCGAGTATACGGAATATCTTGTAGTCCTACAATTATGTATTGTATGAACCGTTATTTTCAAACTTCTCCAGCTCGAGGCCCCCGGTCTCTCCGAACATAAGACAAAGGAAAAAAAAATAACCATAACCGTTTCCCGGATTACCACTGTCAAACATTTCTAATTTTAGCCATGGCAAGGGGTTTCTTTGTTACCTGACGGTC
>NW_017158432.1:0-338 GCF_001652005.2 Ceratina calcarata
CAATCAGATTTTATGCTATATTTTATGCTATATAAAGATATAGGTTATTAACCTCCACGAAATGTTTCCTGTACCTGACAAAGGTGTCCTGAGTTATGTTCATTTCTGGTGCGGAGAGGTTCGGAGAGGGTGACGTATCATCTCTCTGTTGTTGAAATCTTAAACGCAATCAATTAGCAAGATACGCCACCCTCTCCGAACCTCTCCGCACCAGAAATGAACATAACTCCACGCCCTTCACATCTGCAATCCAACCGTCATCCAACCGCATCGTGACCGTATTTTACCGAGTATGGTACTTTGCCCGGTTTCAGGGTAGCATGAATCCTCGCTTCCCT
>NW_017158432.1:359-1010 GCF_001652005.2 Ceratina calcarata
CTGCGCTATCCTCTGCTGGTTAGTTTAAGTGCGGTTGGCGTTCTGATGCCGATGATGTTGGTGCTTTTTCCGCCCTTCTTGCCCTGATCTATAATAACGCCAATAACGCCGGCGTTCCGTTATTCCCTACCACCGCCCTGTTGCTGCGGTTGGCAACGCTCTGGGGCCGGGGCCTGATGTATCTCGAGGCTACGAGAGCATTGTGCGCTGCCTGGCGATGGTTTTGCCATTACCACCCGCGATGGCGTCACCGGTTGAGCGGTGGCGCACTGTGGCTTCCGCTGTTGGGCCCCTATTTGAGTCATCACGTGCGGCATTAGTTGTTTCAAACCCTGTTGATGACCAATCGCACCTGCAGTGCTCTCAAGCGGGCGCAAGAGCCGACGTTTCTCTTTCGATTGCATTGCCGCTGGTTGATTTTCAGAGGCGCGCTCATCGGCATGCTGGACGAGGTTTTGTCGCAGCTGGCTAAGCTACGCGGCGAACAGGCGAGGCAAAAGACCGAACAGCTGACACAGCTGAGTTATGCTCATTTCTGGTGTACGGAGGTTCGGAGAGAGTGGCGTATTCTGCTGATTAACTTCATCCAAGATTTCAACAACAGAGAGATGATAGGCCATAGCCTAGTTTACCTTATAAGCCTTTCCTGAA
>NW_017158433.1:0-239 GCF_001652005.2 Ceratina calcarata
AAATTGTAGATCTCGTTGTCCTCTACAAGAAAGGTTGTATGCAATTTTCCCGTAGGTTCAACGGTTTGGGAGTAATTGAGGAAAAACGAAATTTTTTACCAAAAGTTCACCATTTTGACGGTCGGATTTCGTCAGTGTTAATAAAATGCCAATTAACTCGTTAAATACTGGAGTTAAAAGAAAAATTCATAGTACCTTTCTTGTAGAAGACGTCAGTGCTCATAACTTCTGTATAAGAA
>NW_017158434.1:0-239 GCF_001652005.2 Ceratina calcarata
AAATTTACCGTTGCTGCAAAGATTCTAGTCGCCGCCGCTGTTTGAGATGGGCCTGCGATGAGCGCATGCGACCATTGGCAAAAAAACAGGCATAATAACTGATACTGAGGCGAGAGTAACAAGCGCCACGCTGAGGATATATCAGCATTTTTCTATTTTATTTTCTGCCAGCCGTATTTATCTATTGCCGACTTGACGGGGGTTAGAAGCCATGCTGTGTAGACACGTTGCGGCCTGGT
>NW_017158435.1:0-239 GCF_001652005.2 Ceratina calcarata
CCTTTCCGATGGCTATCTTATCGTCGCAAGATACTCGGTACACAAAAGTATTGTCGTGTGTTCCTTCTTCTGCGATTATCAGCTCATATACGGGTAATGGCATTTTCTTAACCATCATTATCTCCTGTAGAACAGATATTGGTGTTTTACTTGTGGTTTCTAAACTTAATAGCAGATCCGTTATTCGGTTCAGCATTTCATCTTGACCTTCGGTTTGGTCCGTTGATTGTGGTCTCGAC
>NW_017158436.1:0-239 GCF_001652005.2 Ceratina calcarata
ATTTTATTGTAATCTATAAATGAAATTGCTAAAACCATCTGGAATGCAGTTTGATCCGCGCGATTTTTTTATCTCATAAAAAATTCGTATCTACGAGATGTCTGAATAGGAGGTGGGAAACATTTGAGGAAATGTAAACAACAAAGAGACGATAAATGAATGAGAACGACTATTTTTATTTCTCTTTTTTCATATACAATAATTAATTTCATATAATAATTAATGCTTTCGTTTTCTTG
>NW_017158437.1:0-239 GCF_001652005.2 Ceratina calcarata
AAACCAATCGCAGGCAATTGGTTTTTGTCTATCGTTAGCTTGTCCTCAATAGCCGAAGCGCTGTGCCCAGGACAGCGTTATGCCCTATTCTGGGCTACTGCGGTTCAGAGAGGTTAGCGTATTCTGCTGATTGATTGCGTCCAAGATTTCAATAACTAGAGCGATGATAGGCCATGACCAAGCCTACCTTACAGGCCTTGCCTGAACCAGTTATCGCAACTGATTCACTCCATGACCTT
>NW_017158438.1:0-239 GCF_001652005.2 Ceratina calcarata
AAATAACTCTCTCTCTCTCTCTCTCTCTCGATACGTAGAATTCGGATAACTCTTGCTCGATACTCTCGCTATCACGCTCTCGCACGCAATGTCCTTTTGGCCGCTCGTACCCCTATGGGTTTTCTCGGTTTTACCCCCTTTACTTTCTAAGAAGTACCTACGGTTGGGGTAACGTCGCCAAAATGTCTGCAAGCCAGATGTTGACCATTGACCCTGTCGTAAAACATTTCCCCGGCCAA
>NW_017158439.1:0-239 GCF_001652005.2 Ceratina calcarata
CGATGTAGAGTGGTCGATTCTAGGTTCGTTGCGTGAAAATTCCAAAGTGTGATCTAGAAGAATGCAATTTTTCTCGGGGTTCTTCCATTGACACCGTGCGAAAGGTCACAGGTCGGTGTCGTCTGTCTTGGGTCCATCGACGCGTGACCTGCTGCTCGTCCACTGTTTTCCAATTCGAATTTTAAAATGCTCGCCTAATGTAGTAAATAAAATGAATAAGCGAAAGTTTTCATATAAAA
>NW_017158440.1:0-239 GCF_001652005.2 Ceratina calcarata
ACATTATTTTTCTTCAAATAAGAATTCTGAATGGTGGCTAAGAAAACAGACAAGTTGACAACTTTAAAATGATAAATAAATGAAGGAACGGTGCGAATCGGACTCAACGCGACCGCACTGATAAACATCCAGCAGAAGCAAGCTACTATCCTGCTGAGTACATAAATACATACATACATATAGGCGAAAGAAGCGTACGCATTCATTTCCGGTACTCGAGCTTCAAAATATCTGTATCA
>NW_017158441.1:0-239 GCF_001652005.2 Ceratina calcarata
GCGTCGGAAATCGCAATGGGAATAGGCCATTACACAGTGCAACGAGGCGGTGAGCAGTAGCAGCAGAACATCGTTCGTTGAGTAATCCACATACACGGTTCCGGTCCCTTTTCGGAGTAATTCTAGATTAATTCCGAAAGACCGAAGCGGAGTGCGGAAAGCGTCGGAAAAATACAGTCCACTCAGCACGCTGCTGAACTGATTCAGCGTGCGGCTCTTAAAATTGACGTGAGCCCATA
>NW_017158442.1:0-239 GCF_001652005.2 Ceratina calcarata
GTATCGTTCTTGAGAATTTTTGGATTGCGGTCATTACCAATAGATGTGATTGATTAGCTCGTTAGTCTTAATAACATTCAGATTTCTATATTAAATAATAAACAGAATTTTCTTTTCGTTTAATATGCTGATCGCACTTTGTAATGCAAAAGATATGAAGGGAGGAAGTTTATATGTTGGCGTAAGATGACGGTTTTCTTTGCAAAGAAAGTTTCTGTAATATCGCAGATGATGAAGAC
>NW_017158443.1:0-2754 GCF_001652005.2 Ceratina calcarata
CGGTTCACCCGTTGCACAAACAACGCCTTGGGCTGGATCTTAACGGGTCCTCGGGAAGGATCGGGAATGGATACGACTACTCGACGTAATGTGCTCCACTCTTCCGTAGAGGATTAGCTGCTTGCTCCAAAAATTTTGAAATATAGATAAAGTATCCGCATCGGTTAGCAATTTAACGGAGGATGAATCAGCTTGCGAATAATTTTTTGTAAATACGCATACTCGCGCACCATCGTGACGATACACCGTGCGATTACCGTTTCGGGAATCCCTGTCATTGCTAGCAGATTCTCGTCGTACTGCCGAATCGTTTTTATATAAATTAGAACGTCGATTCAAGTCATCTGCCGAATTTACNCTCGATGTTCAGCGCGTACTTTGGCGTTGCGATCCGAACTACAATATTGGCGAATATCGGTTGCGTACCGTCACTCACAGCCTTGCTTGCACAGCTTACCTCTCCGTAGGTCAACTCAGCTCTGACGAAGAGACTCGGTTCCCCATAGGTGCATCGGTCCTGCGGAACGATATTTATATGGACGACGTGCTGTCTGGAGCAGCTACCATTGCATACGCCATCGAAATGCAGAGCCAATTAATTGCTGTGCTCAAGGCGGGCGGTTTCACGCTGAGGAAATGGACGTCGAACGATCCTCAGCTGCTCAGCCATCTTCCTGCGGACTTGGTAGCTCCCATCGACAATCAGCTATCAACTCTCAGTAACGTCTTTTCGTTGCTGGGCCTGCGTTGGCTGCCCATCCAAGATTGCTCTCTCTTCGAGATGAAATCAATAGCCAGCCGATCTAACATTACAAAGCGTCAAGTACTCCGCAAACTTGGGTCTATGCTGCAAACTATGAGCTTTGCTTGTTAAAAGTGAGCTGGGACGAAGCTCTCCCAGGCATACACGTAAAGTTTTGGTGCGACTACTCGGAGAGACTTGCTGCGATCTCGGCTCTTAAAGTTCTTCGCTGGTTCGGTACCACCAGAGGACAGAGTATCGAAATACACGGGTTCTCAGACGCTTCCGAAAAAGCATACGCGGTTGTTGTCTATTTTCGAGTTTTGGATGATAACTCTTTACCGTAGGTTACGTTTGTTGCTGCGAAGACTCGTGCTGCCCCTCTGCAACATGTCTTATTACCGCGACTAGAATTGTGCGCCGCTGTCCTCCTAGTTCGTCTTGTTAAGCGCATACGTGATGCTATTAAACTCGTCAATGTGGACCGACTCTACTATTGTTATTAATTGATTGCAAGGTGGAAGACGTTCGTTGCGAATCGCGTCTCTGAGATACAACTTCTGTTTCTCAATACTGTATGGCATCATATAGGTTCGAAGTTAAACTCCACTGACCAAACGTCGCGCGGAACTTACGGTTCTATGCTTGACGACAATAAGCTGTGGTGGTCCGGTCCTCCGATGCTTTGCGCTGCGACCATCTGGTATCAGGACTGCAATGTTTCTTACTGCGACGACTGCGAAGAGGAAGAACGAAGCGAAAAGCAAGTCCTCGTTACCTCGATTAGGGCTTATGAATAAGACGATATCCTACTGCGTTATTCGTTCTTCAGGCGTCTCGTGCGAATCACTGCGTAGTGCTTGCGGTTGTTGAAACGTCATAGTAAATCGCTACGAGAATCCTCGTTCTCGTTAAGTGCGATCGAGCTACGAGAGGCTACTAGTGTTTTAATCCGACGCGAGCAGACCCGATACTTTCCGGCGGAAATCGCAGATTTAAGGTCTTCTCAGTCTCTTCGTTGCGGCCCCCTATGTAAACTGTGTCCCTTCATGGATGAGCATGGGTTACTCCGCGTGGGAGGTCGATTAAAACATTCGCTCATGGAATACAAGGAGGAACATCCCCGCATCCTTGCGGAAAAGAGCAACCTAACGAAGCTAATCATTTGGGACACTCACGAGAAGTTGCTTCATGGAGGAACGCAGCTCACATTGAATGTCATCCGACGGTCTTATTGGATTCCGCGAGGTCGACGAATAGTACGTAATTACTTGCACAACTGCATATCGTGCTGGCGCTGGAGAGCCAAATTCGCTGAGCAGATGATGAGTGATCTGCCTTCTACTCGTGTCACCCGTGCTCGGCCGTTTCTTAATTCCGGCGTCGATTATGCGGGACCCTTCGTCACCAAATTGTACTCTGGCTGTTGTAAGCGAGCGATCAAGTCGTTCGTCGCCGTGTTTGCTTGTCTGGCCACGCGTGCCGTGCACCTCGAGCTGGTGTCCCACTAATATTTGCAGACGTTACAGCGTCGATCTAAATTTACGAGTCAAAATACGAATATTACGCCCGGTGAGCTGTGCCTCGTATTGCATGAGCATACTCCACCAACTCGGTGGCCCCTTGGCCGTATCAAGAAGGTCCATGCTGGATCAGACGGGAGAGTGCGCGTTGTTACTGTGCGAACGGCAAAAATGATATTACGCGACCTATTGTCAAGATATGTCCCTTCCCGTCCTCGTCCGACTAAGGGATTAAACTTAGAAATAGAAATGAAAATTCCGTTCGTTGTTGGGACCAACGAAGGCGGGCGAAATGTTGCGAATTTAGCTAGCCGCGTCACCGCGCGTAAGAGTGAGAGAGAGAAAGAGCGAGTCGAACAGATGACGACTGTCAAATTCAACGTTCTCAGCTGATCGTCGCTCACTTCTCACACTCTTCCCCACTCTTTTTGCTCATCGCCGCTATCGATACTGTTTAGCGAAGCGATGAGTCACATTGTTCTTAGTGCT
>NW_017158444.1:0-239 GCF_001652005.2 Ceratina calcarata
CTTCTGGTGGACCAACCTCTTCATTGAACGTAACATTTCGGGAAACTTTGATTTTTTTAGATCTTGAGTCATACATACGATAATTGGTCGAATTACCCTCATATCCGCCGAACATTAATTTCTTGCTCTTTGGAGCAAGCTTATCGCGCAATTCTTTTGGTATATGCATGTACGCATCGCACCCAAAAGTCTTTACATGATCTAACACCGCTGGTTTTCCCGACCAGATTTCAAATGGC
>NW_017158445.1:0-239 GCF_001652005.2 Ceratina calcarata
TAATTGTTGTAATAAATAAAAAATGATTATATTATAAAATTAATGTAAATGTTTCCTTTATATCTAACTTATTATCGATTTGAACATATTTTTCCATAACACTTCTTTGGCCCGTCAAACATTCTGGAATTGACAATTTTGCACATTTAGATAAAACTTTGGGAACCTCTGTACTAAACAATTAGTAGGGAAATGTACTTCATCATGGAAGGTATATGTATTTTACACAATATAAATAC
>NW_017158446.1:0-239 GCF_001652005.2 Ceratina calcarata
CGATGAAGGAAATACGAGGATGATATACAACGGGTGGTCCAGAAACGAAGAATACATCAAATCTGATCAAAGAATCATTCAAACAGTTTGACAAATGAACGTGAAAATACCTCATATTTTAATACAACATTTAATCAATCAAATATGTAACAATGATAACAATTTATTTATTAATTTTATTAAGAAACCAAATAATTTCTATTATTACAAATAATTATTTTACAAATGTTTCTACTCTT
>NW_017158447.1:0-239 GCF_001652005.2 Ceratina calcarata
AAATTCGTGCGAAGTCGAAACGACAAGATACGAAGAACTTTTGAAATTACTACGTCTAGATCATCTAAATAACGAGGAAAAAGAACATGTGCTAAACCTCGTAGAAGAATATCAAGAATATTTTCATATACCTGGAGAACAACTCACCTGTGCTAAGGGAGTTACTCATAGGATTAATACTACAGACAATGTACCAATAAATTCCAAACAATATAGGTACCCACCTATTCATAAAACAG
>NW_017158448.1:0-239 GCF_001652005.2 Ceratina calcarata
AGTCCTTTTTTTAAAAACTCTTGTATTAAAAAGAATTCTTCAGGACTTCATGTTACATCAAATAAAAATAATGGAATGGTTGTTATTGATTTTATTAAAAGAAGGAAGTCAAGAGGTCTCATTAAAAAGTTTTAAGATGAGATGGATTGAGAGATAGCAGTTCTATTAAAAGAAACAATAAGTGTGTATTCCTTATTTTGAAGACTCTTGTATTAAAAAGAATTCTTCAAGACTTTATG
>NW_017158449.1:0-239 GCF_001652005.2 Ceratina calcarata
ATAGAATGAAATTAAAATAGTGGTATTTTGATTGGAAATAGCATGTACTGACTCTCATCTTGTACACTCTGCGACAAAATGATAAGACACCCCTGAATATTCCGTACATCTCCAATTCACTGCTATTTGCAAACATTTTGTACATACAGCTATAAACTCGCCCGCCCCTTGTAACACACGAAATCTCGGCTATTGTTTGCGTTGCCTTGCAGGAATTATATTCTATTTGTTTCAAAACA
>NW_017158450.1:0-239 GCF_001652005.2 Ceratina calcarata
TTCCAAACGGGAAGCTTTTTTACTCTAGAGCTTATAAAAAGCTTTTCCTGCAAGTCCTCAAATGTTAGGAAATATTCGGAATCTGCTAGGCATGAATTAAATTTTTTTTAAATAAATTCCGGGGGGCCTGTAAAGGACTCGAAAAAAGTTATGCATCAATGGCTTAAAATCTAAGATTTTAAGTCGTGGTTGCATAATGTCATCGAGGATCTTTATTCATCGTGCTGTTCGGCTTGTAA
>NW_017158451.1:0-239 GCF_001652005.2 Ceratina calcarata
AGCTATGAAATCAGCTATCCAAGTAACACAAATGAATACGTGAACAGAGAAGCAGAAAGCATCAACAGAAGAGATGTTAAAATTGCTTCCGTGTCGAGAATAGATAGTGGTAAATGTTCGGTACCGTGCAGAGCATATACTCGTTTTTTGAAAAAGAAAATCATGCATTTGGAAAAAACGATCCAACAATTGCACACGGCATTGACAAAAGAGAGAAAAGAAAAGAATCGTTTGAAGAA
>NW_017158452.1:0-239 GCF_001652005.2 Ceratina calcarata
GAACGGATATATTCAAGATTTTTATCAATGAATTGGGCAACAATGATAGCTGTTAGGTCAGACAAGCCAGGAGCTGAGTTTTTTTTCATCATTTTTTTGACAGCGGATTCAACTTCCCTGTCCGTTACGCTCCTTTCATCACTCCAATCAAAAGTACCAATTTTAAGTTTTTGGATTGGAGGGGAAGGGAAAAGGTTATCTAAAATTCGTTGTAATAGGTCAGAGTTAATATGTTCAGT
>NW_017158453.1:0-239 GCF_001652005.2 Ceratina calcarata
AGCCAGCAGCGACCGGGTGATAGAGGTTTCAGGATGGCAGATATGGCGGCAGTCGAAGACGAGGTTATCAACCTGCATCAGTATATCCTATAAACTTAATTTTTAATATTTAGTTGACAGTATAGCGGCAAACGCTTTACTGACAAAATTTATTATTTTCTCCAAAATGTTGTGGATGACCGACATCTTAACCTCTTAACGTTGGACGCAGTCGCAGGCCATAGCGCTATTTGAAAAAC
>NW_017158454.1:0-408 GCF_001652005.2 Ceratina calcarata
TTCGAGACGAACTGGAAATTAAATAGAATTATTTTCTAGGGAATCGTAACAGTGCATGTACGTACCGAGCCGAAATAGTTTAATGTGAGGCCTGACAGCAAACACGGGACGCTTAGTATTATTGGGGCCTGAGGAGCCAAACCAATTAGTACAGACCTCTGCAGTCCTCGTGCTTGATTGTACCAGTCTGATTTATACAGTCCGCTCATCACGTTCTCACTCTGATTAAAGAGACGTTTCATTTTTAATTTCATTATTTACTGTAACTTTACATCGATTGTAAAAAATTTACCATATTCATCAAGTCATCGCAGGGCAATGCGCACATATACGTCTCTGTCAATCCGCTTATGACTTGCATGGCGAACTGCACTTTTATAACGTTTGGCAGATTCTAATCAGTAGTTC
>NW_017158454.1:1398-2983 GCF_001652005.2 Ceratina calcarata
ACACTGTATATATACTTATTTATTATTTTTGGCGATGCTTGATGTAAATGGTTTAAATGAATTTTACCTGGAACCGGTCGTACTGCGTTATGCAGAGGGTAGTTTGTACAACCAGATGCGAAACTGCGACACTTAGCATTGATGCCTTGGACAGGTTCTCTGTGTCATCCTGATACACGTGCAATGCGTAAAACAGAGCGGGGAGTAGAATCATGCCATTGGCAATCGTTAGAATCCTGTAGAGCTTGAAGAGTACCGTGCGGGATTTCGTAGATCCCAACAGTGGCGGACTGCTGGCGCTCAACATCACGCAGAATCGCACGAACGCTATTGCCTTCTCCGGCGTTGCGTTTCGAAACATAATGCTCCAAGATAAAGTATCGTGCGAACGGTAAAGCACGATATAACGTTTTCGAGTAAAACGGTACGGAGGATTGACAATGGAACGTCGTGAATAATTCGTAAAACCAGAGACAATAGTTGTAATTAGCATCTGTACGATCCCACGTTTCCGCATGCAGTGTCAATTAAATGTGACGCCTGAGTGTTGGTAATAAAGGGGTTGCAAGTTCTCCATAGGCGCGAGTAATTACTGTCTCATAGGCAATTGTTGCGCGTTACTTCCGTGGGGGTTGTAGGTGTAAGTGAACATATGCCAGTCAATACTTCGCTCCGAGTACTGTCAGCAGTGCCATTGTAATGGAATCAAAGTTGAGAGAAGGAACTATGTATTTCGTGAATCCTTTATTGTAAAATACGTCAATTTCGTAGCATCGTGATAAGAGTGTCGGACGAAACAAAATTCTGAGGAATGTACATAACATGTGATTCTTCTTAATATGTAAGAAAAGCCGTCGCGCGAAGGATTAATCACGGTTTTAAAATACAGCGTTCCACTCAACCAAGCCTAGTTCCCTTACGGATCTTGAACACAACAGCAGGTAATCATAATCTTAAGGACAGCTACAATCCTAATCCCTAGACTTACCTCCGTCGCGTATCTAAAATAACACTTTCTTCAAGTGTCACTTAAATTTTTTTAACGTCGCATGCTTTTACGGCTCGGTACTCCTGTACACATTTTGTCAGCGATTCGATGTCTTGAAATATTCTTTAAGTCCGTAATGAGAATTAAAATATTGTTGTACACACTTAGGTATGCTGCAAATTAATTTATTTCCTGCTAGTATTAAATGGTTTTTGTTTCATACATTAGTGATCTTTCCACTTAATCGTCTCCCATCATCACGACTCGCAAGACCGTAATCACGGAAAATACATTCGAGACGAACTGGAAAGTAAAGCACAATTATTTTCTAGGAGAACTTATCTGTGCACGTACGTACTGAGCCGAAATAGTTTAATGTGAGGCCTGAGAGCAAACACGGGACGCTTAGTATTATTGGGGCCTGAGGAGCCAAACCAATTAGTACAGACTTCTGCAGTCCTCGTGATAGATTGTACCACTCTGATTGATACAGTCCGCTCAACACGTTCTCACTCTGATTAAAGAGATGTTTCATTCTTAATTTCATTATTTACTGTAACTTCACATCGACCGTAAAAAACTCACCATAGTCGTCAA
>NW_017158455.1:0-239 GCF_001652005.2 Ceratina calcarata
CTTGCGTTAAATATCGTTAATTGCATGCATGAGATCGTACATGAAACTAATTCTGAATAAAATCTAAAGAAAGGACGAATCCTTGAAGAAATAATTAACATTCTAGATAATATACTTTATTTTTAACAAACATTAACGTGTTCCTTATTATTACGTGATAATATGCAAATGACAAAGCAAGAATTCTAAATGTTAAATTACGTACCCTACAATGTAAGACTGTTTAGTATAATTTAATC
>NW_017158456.1:0-239 GCF_001652005.2 Ceratina calcarata
CTAAAACACTCTTTAAACTGATACTATAAATGTTTTACTTTAGATACAAATTCGTACTGTAAATATAATATCCTTGATAAAACTCTGCTTTAAAACAAGACCAGAATTGCTTGGCACGTTAATTGTTAAATGATTTCAAATGTTCTTAAAAATTCTCAAAACCACAGTTAGTTCATTCGTGTTTTTAAATCTTTTGTATGCACAGTATCTGATATAAATACACCATAGAAAACTCGGAA
>NW_017158457.1:0-239 GCF_001652005.2 Ceratina calcarata
CCGTTTCTCCATATACTTTTTAGTTATTGAGTAAAATTCGCCAACTACCGTAAATGTCCTTGTGATTTTAGTTTTTGTTTTTTTTGGCGTTATAAATAAAAGTGTACCATGATCTTGTACGTCTTCTATACATAAATTAGTTAATTCTCCTCTTCGGCAAGCACCGGAGAGTCCTATAACTAGCAATGTCTATAAAAGAAATGATTATAAGTTTTTTAATTCACGAAAAATGTCGCTAT
>NW_017158458.1:0-239 GCF_001652005.2 Ceratina calcarata
AGTTATTTTTATTTGATCAAGAACCGTCGAGATTAAAATAATGAAAGATTGCGTGCATGTACGCATCGCGTTTCGCTATCTCTGTTCGACTTACAACAGTATCGCCTGAATCACAAAGTTTCTCTTATTATACAGCGCAATCGCAACTTCGTAACGTACTACTGTTACGCATAAAATTGTTCACGTGGCTTTCAAAATGTATCACGAATTTTCTTAAATAATAAATAATGCATTAAAGG
>NW_017158459.1:0-239 GCF_001652005.2 Ceratina calcarata
ATATAAATATTTTTATGGTTCACTTACAACAGGCGATACAATATCGTATGTTTTGCGCAATGTACATGCTTTCCTTAAGGAATGTATAATATTTTCTATACGCCTTGTAATTGTACGCCGAAATTGTTGTCGAAGTGTGAAATGTTCACTTTCATTATGACAAAATAACGAATGACGAGCGAGGGTAAATGTTTATATCGTTCTACCAATCACCACATAATGGTTTCATTCCTTCAAAA
>NW_017158460.1:0-239 GCF_001652005.2 Ceratina calcarata
ATCTCGTTAATCCATTCATGCGCGTCACTAATTAGATGACGAGGCATTTGACTAGATAATAGTTTATTGCCCACGAACACTTCTGCATGGGTGCAGCTGACAACGGTCACTCTCCGTAGTTGGGATGCGTGACAAAAGAGATTAGAATTAAGAAAGAAAACCTACCATTACATAAGAATAGTTACAAAACTAACAGCTATAGCTGTACTAGTAGGCCCGGTGGATAATCTACGGACTAC
>NW_017158461.1:0-239 GCF_001652005.2 Ceratina calcarata
GTATGTACTTCTGCTTCTTGGGTCGTCGTGTTTTATCCTTCGGCATTTGGGATTTTTGTTTGGTGTGTTGTAACTCCTTTTGTCTTTTTATTGCTTTTTGCTATTTTCGTATGTAATGCTTCTCCTCGTTTTCGAGGGGGGTATTTTCTTCATCACCTGTTCGTTGGTTGATTCCTTTGTTCCCTTTTGTTTTGTCTTTTTGCTTCGTTTTGCATTTTGTCTTGTCGCGTTTTATTCGC
>NW_017158462.1:0-239 GCF_001652005.2 Ceratina calcarata
CGTTCATTATTTCCTGAGTCCTGGACGATTTTTTATCCACGATTTTATTCTTACTTTATACAAGCTTTGCTTGCATCTTTAATTTTATGAAAAAGAGAAATTATTGTTTATTACATAATTTGACGAGAAATAAAAAAAATAATATGTAATTGATAGAAAAATAGTTTGGGGCAACAGAAAAGTTCAGCGATAGATAACACGTGGGATAATCTTCCGACTGCAATTTTAGTTGTATTAAC
>NW_017158463.1:0-239 GCF_001652005.2 Ceratina calcarata
ATTTAGAAATACCGCTATTATATTGATCGTGATCGGAATTCGATCATAAGATCTACAGTAGTATAAGAGTATATAGTAGTATAATAGTACAGTAGTATAAAATGTATAAAAATTGTGAAAGTTATAGCAAAAGTAAGGTTTTTTTTAATAATTAGAAATGGCATAAATTGGAAACCCGTCAAGAAATTACGCTATATTCGACACCAAACTTTGTTTAACAATGGTCCACTTGTGACGGA
>NW_017158464.1:0-239 GCF_001652005.2 Ceratina calcarata
CGAAATTATAGTAGGCCAATAATTTTAGTCTCTGATCGTGGATCATGTTTCACGTCAAGTGAATTTGAACAATTTTTAGAAGAAAGACATGTAAAACACGTTAAGATTGCTACAGGGTCACCTCAGGCAAATGGACAAGTTGAAAGAGTAAATCGAGTGTTGGTACCAATGTTAGCGAAAATGAGTGACGATGAGACTGGAAAGTATTGGTACAAGGTGATTAGGGAAGTGGAGTTTGC
>NW_017158465.1:0-1124 GCF_001652005.2 Ceratina calcarata
AAAAAAAGTGTATCGCAGCAGTAATGTACAGCGCGTGCATGCGTGAACCAAATGTACAATCACGTATTTATATACAATTCGTTATCTTACACGTATCAACAAATCGCCAATGCTTGTTATGTACAAACAAGATCTAATGTAGTGTAGTAGATCTCTATTTTAATTGAAAAATGTAATTAGTACGCGAATCCTTTGCGCGTACTCGAGACATTTTACAAAAGCGTTTGAAATGATTGTCACGACGATACTCGGTCGTGATAATTATGTTAACTAATAATTCAAAAATGCAAAACAAGCTACAAACCATGCTAATTCGCCGGGAGTAGTATGGGGCTGTGGTACATACCAATGCCCGTCGATCCACATCCGTGATGCTGCCTGTCGATACTAAAGTTTGGGGAAAAATGGGAAAGAAAACCATGTCAAACCGTGTTGCACAAACCATATGGATTATGTTAAGTTACAATCTTTCTATCTAATCGGTTGATCATATTCCGAAAGGTGATACATCTGTATCAAGTTCTTCAGCTCCCATAGACATATTGTGTATAAACTTAAATTTAATGTTTAACTTTATATTTAATTTATGATAAATAGAGAAATTAATAAATAATTAATAAATAATTAAAAATAAATATTAGTCATGGTTAATTACAATTTGTGCTTCGTGAATTAGGAGTTGATAAAAAGTTGATGCAGTCAGGATTATGATAAGACCTGTAATTGGGAATACGATCGACCCGATAAAATCACTATAGAAGCAAATGTTTGATGGTTCTATTATACATGTGACCTGAATTCAATTCCTAAGCTATGCAATGTGTACTTATGTACCAGCTGTCAAATGATTATAGTGATCGTGTCACAAAGTCACGTTACTGGATGTACATGTCATTTGAGCACACTATAAACTCCTCTCGGTTAATGATGCGAAACAATTCTTATTATGCAATATCTTTTAATCGAAAACGGAATATCGTAACTCGTTCGAATATTCTAATACTCAGGCGTACATAATTAAATCAAAATAAAGTCAAATAAAAGATAGAGGTAGATAGATAAATAGATAGACTCCTCTAGTATAGAGGACGGATGCATTAGTAAAACATGCTCAGGTATTAAGC
>NW_017158465.1:1416-2016 GCF_001652005.2 Ceratina calcarata
CTTGACTTGAGATCAACGGTAGGTGAATTGGAAAGTTCTCGGACTCACCGAATGATAGTGCCTAGCGGCGTTTGGAAGAGTGAAGGCGCGTTGAGTACCAAGGGGTGGATAGTTTCTGGGAGCCGGGGAACGTGCCGATGACCTCCCAACTGCCGCCCACGCAAACACAACACAAACACAAAAACACAAATAGAGACACGATGATACAAGTAGCGGTGTGCCGGCTAACGTAAGTAGCGGTATAATCCTATTCAATTCCTTTGAACGTTCCAACATTGGAAGATACGCGTTCGAATTGGACAAGAGCGTGCCGTAAAATAGAAGTTACTTCACAATCCCTTCGTTCATGTTTATCAAGCAATAGCAAATTATGCGAGTACATATTTCAGTTTATAACTCTCTGAACAATTAATGAATTCCAGGAGAAAAGCAGTTTATATACATTCAGATGCACGATAACTCATGAACGAAAATGTGTTTTGTGTAGAATAGAATGAAAATATTTACACACAACTATAATACGAAATTTATCTTCCAACATTGTGCGGTAAATAAAAAAAAAAAAATAAATAAAAAGAATACATTCCGAGAAAGTATGAG
>NW_017158466.1:0-239 GCF_001652005.2 Ceratina calcarata
ATTATAGTAAATGATCTAATTTAATAACTACTACCCACTGATTTATGATTAACAAAATGATAGAAAAAAGCCAGTGAGAAATCTGGTCACAATTTTTCAAAGACCAATAATTGCAATACTATAAGAAAATAAATATTTACTTAGAATTTGTATTGTTTACTATAATAACTTTTTCAGTAACCTCGTAAAATATTGTATATTTTATTAATATTATCAATAAAATTCAGTCAAAATAAAAT
>NW_017158467.1:0-239 GCF_001652005.2 Ceratina calcarata
ATTCGGGCTTCGATCGCATGATCCTATGCTCTATGCGAGAGCGCCTTAAGTATTTCAGATTATTTCTCAAATAATCACCTATCATCTTTCCCTTGTACATATAGGATTGATTTATATATCTACTTATTATATGCATGATCATTTATTGTTTTATCTATATATACAGGGTGTCCCAGAACTCCCGTTACGCCCGAAAATGAGGAGGAGCTGAGGTGATTTTAAACAACTTTTTCCTTTGC
>NW_017158468.1:0-239 GCF_001652005.2 Ceratina calcarata
TTCGAATTGTCGCCGGTCGTCCTCGGACGAGAAGATTTTCGGTGCGTCCACCTTGGAGCGGTCTGACGAACTGAGAGCGGGCGATGTCCTACCGGACGCGCTGTACCTCGTCCGTCTCAATGATGGGGGCTACGCCGCATGCTGCCTCTGCTCCCTTCGTGACCTTTTTGTGCTCCAAAAGTTCGAGCACAATTTTGGCCTTCAATAATTTTTTATTCGATTTTGATTCCATAGTATTC
>NW_017158469.1:0-239 GCF_001652005.2 Ceratina calcarata
ATTCATAATTTATTCGTTTATATAAATTTCTGTATATTTAAAAAAAATATATTATATTATTACAATACCAATAAATTATTAAAATTTGTTCTATAATTGTAGTATATCGAATCAAGGGGCGCGGTAGCGGCCCAAAGGCAAGTTTGAGTACATCCTACTCCGCACTCGCTCTTCCGCGCCGCTCATATCTTCTATTTCTCCTCCCACTCTGCACGTGGGTGTCCGCGGCGCTCATTATG
>NW_017158470.1:0-239 GCF_001652005.2 Ceratina calcarata
AATAGAAACGCTTAGAAACGCTACGCGAATCGGAACGCAAATGCCTCCCTAACGAAGAGAGAGGATTTCGGAAATCCTTCTCGCCTACGCTTAGCGCGCCTTGATTTATATAGGCGTCAGTTGGGAGGTGCGTATTCCCTCTTAATTTCCTAGGGCCTACCAACTATTGATTATGATATATGACTATTGCTCTATATTATAGTACTACGCAAACGTCGGTTGGTACCCGACGTCACACT
>NW_017158471.1:0-239 GCF_001652005.2 Ceratina calcarata
TCTCTTATACATTGTGGAATCGAATAATTTTAACATGTCTATTGGTATTGGATAGTCCATGCAGGTTTTTTTATTGTGTTTTAAGTATAATTTTGTTCTCGTTATTGCAGCGATAGTTTCTTGCTTCAAACGATTTCTGTCTAAACTTTGTACCTCACGGACCATCGAAAAGAAACGTTCAATTCGCATTCGAATGCGGAAGACACAGACACATATTGGCTAATTTTGATATGTTTGGG
>NW_017158472.1:0-239 GCF_001652005.2 Ceratina calcarata
ATACAGACCGCAGGCGCCCCGTACTGTGCCGGTATCAAGCGAACTGGATAGACCAGTTGGTCGTTAGAGACAATAGCGTAGATAGAACTTCAAGTATGATTTACTCTTTGCAAATTTTTTGCGTTCATAAACTGGAATAGACCAAAGTATCTTCCCTGACAACGAAATTGATGCACATGTATAAATATACGTATGCATTATTCGGGCATTCGAATGATAATTATTAAGGTCAATCGCAG
>NW_017158473.1:0-239 GCF_001652005.2 Ceratina calcarata
ATATTGTTGTAATGTAAGACTGGAACTTGGACGGACGAAGTCAAAATGCAGTATACTTAATTATGTAAGCGGAAGTCGAAATAGAGTTGATTGTTACGTTTCACATGTATGTATTGGATTTTTATGTAAATTGCAAGTTTCCTGTAGGATAAATTTGTTAAGAATCAAAAGGAGAAGGTCATGGGGTTAATAATAAATATGATACAATGAAAACTTTATACTAAATTATTTATTAACTG
>NW_017158474.1:0-239 GCF_001652005.2 Ceratina calcarata
GAGAGAGATAACGCTTCGTACGGATCATAAGCCGTTAGAGTACATTTTGGGTCCGAAAGCGGGCATACCACTCACAGCAGCAAGTAGACTACAGCGCTGGGCATATTTTTTATCCGGGTTTAAGTATAAAATCGAATACATTCGCTCGGAAGCAAACGGTAACTGCGATGCCCTATCACGGTTACCTATCGAGGATAGCTCAGATATCTTTACCGCAGATTTCACGCCTGTATATTACA
>NW_017158475.1:0-239 GCF_001652005.2 Ceratina calcarata
AATGTAAATTCTGTATCTGTACATTCTTTTTCTATTTCATCTATTAAAAGTGATCATCACCTTAACTAACCTTTTATCATTACAAATAAATTTTATTTATTTTAATCCTTACAAATAAAACTAGTCAACTAAATGCGAATCTTGTACCAACTACTCAACATGTCCTGACATATATCAACAGACGACCTGCAGCGGAATGAACTTAGTTCGAAGAGAATGTGCCGATTGTATGATAAGGT
>NW_017158476.1:0-1319 GCF_001652005.2 Ceratina calcarata
AACGATAAAATGTGAAAACAGACTTGGCGACACGTACTAAAATTTCATATTGTTCAAATCGAAAGGAGAATTGATATGATAATGACTTGAAGACTCTCGCGCGATCCTTTGATTGTATTCGAGTCAATAAAAATTTTTTTCTTTTGGGTATAAAATGATTTCAAGTACCCCTAAAGTTCTTCTCTAATATAGTCGAAATCGTCTCGAGTTGCTGGTTCGCCCGAGCGCAAAAGGCCTCCAGTGCAAAGGGTTAAAAGTGATTATACTTTAGACTTGCAACCAAACTACCCTCTGCTAAGGGTATTACAAGAGTTACAAAAAGAGAAGGTGCTGATATTTTAACGTGGGAAAAAAACTTATGGATGGACAGACTGACCGTTCTCCATCGCTCCCCACGTCTGGAAATTGTCAACGTGCATGACAATTCAGTATTCGAGTACGAAAGGCCCAAGAAGTCGACAAATAATAAGGAATATCGAAATGTGGGCGACAACCAAGCACGATGGATGAAAACGTGCCTTAAAAGTATTCGCGTTACTATTCAATGTATTATTATTATTACTTTTATATCATCGTTATCGATATTAACTTTAACATTATTATTCGTTAGCATTAACATTATCGTTACGACTATTCTTTATTTGGAACGACGTTTAAAACGAAACTCAGTCCTCGATAAGCAAGAATTCCTTTTCACCCGACGTGCTTACGCCGCGCTCAGTNATATATATATATATATATATACATATGTGTATATCGTATATATACATAATCTAATGCATCTTTCACGCAGTCAGAGATCTCTCATTTTGTTCCTAAGAGTTTGATCGCGAGAATGTTCGTTACGATGCGGACCTCGAGAGCGACTCGGACAAACGAATACGCGTGACACGCAAAAACAGCGAATAATCGATATTACTAATACTTGAGAATAATCACTAGCTACGAAGAATTCCTGTAATCGATCTACGGATCGCAGGAAATTCCCTGTTCGACTCGACAGAGAGTTTGAGTTCTGTGTCCGCTTTCGTCCTTGTACCACTTTCTTACAACGCGTCCAGCTTCCACGAAACTTATTCAGCTTCTCGAACGTTTGTCTAAGGAAGAACCGAAACGATTTTGCAAATCTCAGATTTTACAGTTAAAATTGATTAGAAAATTTAGAGCAGATTAAGGTAATAGTAAAACGAGTTTAAAATAGAAGTTCACCTCGCTTGTACAGACGTCATTTTTTACCCCTTCTTTCTCTTGCATCGTTTCATACAAATTCTATAAACTTGCAATTTTTCCTCTTACGCCATTCTGATTTTCCAACGTAA
>NW_017158478.1:0-239 GCF_001652005.2 Ceratina calcarata
TTTCTGTAAACAGCATACCATATTTATATTAATTAGTAAAACTAATACAAGCAATAAATAAAAATATGATGATCCAAATCCACTGGTTTCTCCTATTCTGAAATGTGTCCAATATTTGAAACAATGAACTTGCTTTAAAATACATAAATTTCACTGTTCAAAACCAGTTATTCTGACTTTGGTAGTTTTAGTGTTACTTAACACTAGATTGCCCAAGGAAGTAATTTTGACTGGTTTTG
>NW_017158479.1:0-239 GCF_001652005.2 Ceratina calcarata
ACCAGCTTTGGAGAAGTTCTTGCCTCTTTCTCATATATTAACATTTCTACCCCAATTATATGTTTAACCCTTGAAAAGCTGCTATCAGTATAATATCGTATGCACTAAAACAGAAACCTAATAAAGAAATTCTATTACGGTATTAAAAATAAATTCAAACTCTGAATAAGCATAATAAAATAGTTTAACATCTCTTTTTCGTAAAAAATAGATTTCAGAAACTAGATTACTAATAATTG
>NW_017158480.1:0-239 GCF_001652005.2 Ceratina calcarata
TATTGTACTGTATTCTTATATATAGATATTATATATTATTAATTATTATTGTGTAGATTGTGTACATGTCCTATAATTCTCTCTTTTGTACATGTTTTATTGCATATAAAAAATATACATTAAAATGTACATAATGAATATATACATAAAAGTATACATAACGAGTCTAAAGAAAAAGCACTTTTTTGAAATTTCTTTTTTAAGAGACTATTAAAGTTACATTATTACAGTTTGTTCCA
>NW_017158481.1:0-239 GCF_001652005.2 Ceratina calcarata
TTTATTATGAATTTAAAAAAAATGTTTTTACATTCAGTAAATAACGTACATAATTTTAAAACATTTTCCATAGCGCATACGCCGCTGTGTAAGGCGCATCTGTGCGCTGCGTTCTGCAGCGTTGACAATCTTGGAGCGTCTTCTATTTCCATATCAGTGTCAGCGTCTAGAGCCTCGATTCCAGCTAATGTCCATAGCCATTTTTTCTTTTCCGATCCTTTAACCCTTTGACTACGGCA
>NW_017158482.1:0-239 GCF_001652005.2 Ceratina calcarata
GACACGGGTTAGCGTGAAAATTTTCCATACTTGTGTGCATTCATAGAATTTATACATTCCGAAATCTGTCATTTTGTTTCGACGATATCGCATCAGCCGAGCAGAAACTGCCAATGCCGTATCTCGAGTCTTAAGTTTGTGATGATGGCTCGTTATGGCGTAGTTGGCCAAATATTTTCGCAATTTTTATCCTGGTCGCCCTAATCATAATTTTCATTACCTTTTTAATTAATATACAA
>NW_017158484.1:0-239 GCF_001652005.2 Ceratina calcarata
ACTATGAAATTATCATAAAAAATGGTAATTACTTTTCAACACACTTTACCGACCGACCGGCCGGCCGGCCGTCGATCATTCGACTTTTACCCCACAGCGCTTACCGACCGCTACTACCTACCGGTCGGTAAAGTGTGTTGAAAAGTAATTACCATGTTTTATGATAATTTCATAGTCGTGCGGCCACATATAGTATATAGAGATAAAACAACGAATAATCATGCATGTAACAAATAAAT
>NW_017158485.1:0-239 GCF_001652005.2 Ceratina calcarata
TAAGACTATATGTTAGATTTAATTGATATTGTAGAACTATTTTGTGATACGTTTGAGAGTTTAGTAGAATAGTTAGTTACCATAAATACGACTGCATTTATACCATTGTATCGTATCATAGTTACTTGGCTGCATCATGTGACGCATTGGTAATTCGGACTGTAGGAGTTACTAAGGTTATATAATTTGTCAAAGTAATTTAGGTTATGTTAGGTATCAAGCAGTGCACTTACATATGC
>NW_017158486.1:0-239 GCF_001652005.2 Ceratina calcarata
ATTACAGCAATCATTGTATGAGACGTTGTAGGAATCATTATATGAGAGATTATAGCAATCATTGTATGAGAAATTGTAGAAATCATTATATGAGACAATATAGCAAGCATTATTTGAGGGAGTGTATCAATCATTATATGAATGATAGTGTCAATCAGTATATGAAACATTGTAGCTATCATTATTTGAGGAAGTGTATAAATGATTATATAAAAGATTGTAGCAACCAGTATATGAAA
>NW_017158487.1:0-1101 GCF_001652005.2 Ceratina calcarata
AGAGCGTAAAAGGCTAAACGAACATTGTTCAAGAGTGCCATCTGAGCTCGGGAATATCGGGCTCAGTAAAATAGACAAATAAATAATTTTTGCCCTCTGGAGAATAAGTAGTAGTATATATTTTATTGCTTCCCTACGGGATTACAATTCTCTGTACAACGCTCTCTTATATCTATCGGCTCTTATCCTACTCTTAATCTACCTTATCTCTATTTCACTACTAACAGTTCATTAGTCTCTTTACTCTCTCTTCTCTTTCCGCTCTTTCTTCTGTGTTTCCGCTGTCTCTCTTTCCGCCGCCTTGCTCCGCACCCTCTCTCCCATCTACTATACCTCTCTCCTCTTCTGGACCTCCGCTTCCGTTCCTTTCACTCCATTCATCCTGTCATTCCTTCTCTCCCTTCCCCTCTCACTATCCTCTCCCTTCCCCCTCAGCCTCTCTAGTTTCGTCATCCAGCTCTCCCACTCTCCCCCTTCCCCTAATGTCATCCTTATCTTTTCCCCTCTGTCCCCTTCTTGCCTTTCTACTCCCATGTATCTTTCTAAAACGTGTTCCCACGTCTCCTCCTCCTCGCCGCAGACCCTGCACTTTCTTCCTCCTTCTGTCTCCCAGTATTTCCTCCCTTCCATTTCATTCCCTAGCCTGTACCTCGCTACCCTCCTCCATCTCTCCTCTCTCCATCCGGCCATCAGATACCTTGGCACACTTTCCGTCCTCACTTCCTTATACCACCTATTATATCTAGATTCTTTTATCTTTCTCTCTTTTGTTCTTCCCTGTCCTCCCTTTCCATCCTCTCGTATTCCTCTTCGCTTCCCATTTCCTCCACCCTTCCCCTTTCTCCCACGAAGCTCCTTCTCTCTTTCCTTTCCTTTTCCCATTTCGACGTTTCTTTCCCCTCTCTGCTCTCTCTCTTTTTCACCTCTTCCCAACACCATCTCGCCACTTCCCCTCCCTCCCCTCTCCGCAACTTCTCCTCAAACCTCCACGCTCTTTTCCATGCCCTTGTTCTCATTTTCTCTCTCTTTGTCTCCTCCCTCACCATGTACCCCGGCGTCCTCCACTCCACGCCCAGGGTCCATCTCAGGAACCTCTCCTGC
>NW_017158487.1:1132-1745 GCF_001652005.2 Ceratina calcarata
GAAATGGTGGTTGTACCACGAATTTAAAAAACTATTTAATGCGGAACCATGCAACAAATGCAGAAGTGCGTGAAATTTTTAAAACAGAAATAGATAAGACTCCTAATACAGAAAAGAAAAATAATTTGGTAAATTAATATTTTACAATATCAACATAAATGCATTAATCATTCTATTATATTGTTTGGTTATTCTTCCTTATTTTCAAAATCGATCTATTGATCATAATATAACACAAAATTTTAAGTCCCACGCAAAACTGACCTCATTGCCATCCACATCTGCCATGGAATCTCCATCAACATTTTTGTCAATAGACATATCTGAACCAATGTCTCCTTCTGCTTCTTCATTATCAATATCGGCATCAGATTTAGAAAATAAATTTTATTATTCGAATACATTTGATACACAGCCACAGCCAAGAATCGATCACACTTTTAAGCAGATGAAATCATTTGAAGGTAATAATAACAATATACATAAATAATCATAGAAATCTTTTCGTTAAAATAACAAGAATTTAAATATTTAAATGTTGCCAAAAATCTTCCAGAAGGAGGCGCGAAAGCGGCCGAAATTACAAACGCTATTCTTTTCATGATAGCCAAAG
>NW_017158488.1:0-239 GCF_001652005.2 Ceratina calcarata
CAAGCTCGTTCAATTTCCTCCGTCGTCATGGCGTACGCACGAATACTTAGTGATCTTTGCCCGAGACAAGTTATTAAAGAGTTTCGGAGACAGGGCAAAAGCACAGAAGAAAATTTCTAAAATCATTTTATCGGTGGGAGATCGGGTCCTCGTACGCGTGAAGCACCTCTCAAGTGCTTTAGACAAGGTCATAAATAAATTCTTTCACTTATATGAGGGACCATATAGGATTGTCAAAA
>NW_017158489.1:0-239 GCF_001652005.2 Ceratina calcarata
AAGGCAACTCCGTTTAAATTGGGACGATGCCGTCTCAAACAGTTTCTTCTACCACTGAAAGGCAAAGAGATTAGCCACTCAGGGTCTTAATCTCGATAGAAGATACCTAATTCGATTCTCCACGAACGAAAGCCGTTCAAATCTGAGAGGCGAATACGTCGTATTCGACTGCACGTCGACGCAAATTGCAAATCCTGCAATCGAAACGCACAGCGGACTGGTCAACGCCGATTCGCTGA
>NW_017158490.1:0-239 GCF_001652005.2 Ceratina calcarata
AAACTGTTTTTTCGTTTTTCGTAAATAACTCGTAAACTATTGATGCTAGCGAAAAGTTTTTATACAGGAATTGTAGATCTCATTGTCCTCTACAAGAAAGCTCCTTTGCAATTTTCCCGTAGAACCAACGGTTTAGGAGTAATTGAGGAAAAACAAAATTTTTTGTCAGAAGTTCGCCATTTCGACGGTGGGACGGTCAGATTTTCTCAGGACCTATTAAATGCCAATTAATCGTAGTT
>NW_017158491.1:0-239 GCF_001652005.2 Ceratina calcarata
TCCTGCGCAGGAAGTGACTCATGCATCTCCTGGGCACGTACGCGGTCCTTGGTGATTGGCTCAGTGATTCGGGCATCGATCGTATGATCCTGTGTTCTATGCGAGAGCGCCTTTAGCATTTGAGATTATTTCTCAAACATGAACTTCTTTCTATATTTGATTTCGTTATTTCGAGTACTATAACAGGAGCTGGACTGTAAATTGAACGTACAAAAGATTTACCACCAAACACAAACTGC
>NW_017158492.1:0-239 GCF_001652005.2 Ceratina calcarata
TAAAATCGTTATCGAACATTGTTAACGCGACGTGATTCGGTTAAAAGAGAAAAAAAGGGTATCGGTTTCCATGGCAGAGGACAGAAGGGCGGGAAAAAGGCGCAGACTAATTACGTGGATTAAACAAGAGAAATGACCTTGCCATATTCATCCGGAGCACGGCTCGAAACCGGCGCCGAATGGTGAGAGGTGCGCAGCGCTTCGCTTCGGGTCTCCGGCGTTCGAACCGGTTCGAGAGT
>NW_017158493.1:0-239 GCF_001652005.2 Ceratina calcarata
ACCGTACAGCATGTGTGCTCATACTTGAATCATAGCTCTGATTGAAGAATCGTCTCGATAATTCATTAATAATAACTTGGATTTTAACTATAAAGTAAAAGAACTCGTAAAGTCCGAGAATCATTTTATATAAACTGTTAATAAAACATCTAATAAGACTCGAGTGCTCTTTTTAAAAATTTCTTTTTATTATACTTATTTTCCTTTATTCTATAATACAAGCTGTTGGAAATGAAGAT
>NW_017158494.1:0-239 GCF_001652005.2 Ceratina calcarata
ACTTAGTAGGGTACTTAAATTTTATTTCGTAGCATATTCCATTCATTACATCTTATTTACTTGCAAATCTTGTAAATGCGAATGACAAACAGAAAAATTGAAGTTCAGTCATCATTACCATTGTGTTTCGTTTAGACCGAACCTTTCATTCTCCAAAATTTTTTTGTATTTCATATTTATACGTGCAAAATTTCCAACTTTACTAACTCGTTTAAAAGTTATCCTAATTTTAATTAAGA
>NW_017158495.1:0-239 GCF_001652005.2 Ceratina calcarata
TTGTACAAACTATTAATAAGTGGAATTTATGTTAGAATGTACTGGAATAATTTCATTTCCTTTGTCGCTTTCCATAATTTCACATAATTTGAATTCATTAAGTTTATGACTACAATAGTAGCGAATTAATTGAAGCACGCGTTACGAAAGAAGTGTATAAATTTTTGTTATACAAAATTTAGGTATAGTTCGGCTACTATGATGTTATTACGTAAAGGTATCAAAAATGAGTTTTATAT
>NW_017158496.1:0-239 GCF_001652005.2 Ceratina calcarata
TTCTGACAAAAAAAATTATTTTCTCCATGATACCAAAGATATTAAAGGAATTATTTATTTATTTCGTATTGGGTACAATTACGTGCCTGCACCCATCCTACATAATTCAAAATCATTCAGAAATGCGTTCCTTTTTACCCTGATAAAAATTCTTATTCCTCATTCTTCATACTCTGACAAAAAGTCCTTTATGCATGTTATCTAAAGTATTAAACGAATTATTCATTTATTTCGTATTG
>NW_017158497.1:0-239 GCF_001652005.2 Ceratina calcarata
ATACAAATGAAGTATCAGATTTTAATAAACAATTTATTGCTTTTTGTTAAATAGAAGACACTAAAAATATTTTATTCTGCATAAAAATGTTCGATTGATTAACATAAATAAATGAGATGTTTTTATTATCTCTCAACGTTAGAGTAAATCCCAGCACGTGGGGAATACAGTTCGAAATGCGTGTAGAAATAATATCGTGCCGGTAGGAAACGAATGGATCGTTGGAATACTAGAAAAAA
>NW_017158498.1:0-1067 GCF_001652005.2 Ceratina calcarata
GTGTATTAGATATCTATATAATAGAATATTGATACCTAGTGAGATAGGTTAATGTGTCTCAAGCGGTTATAGTCGGGAATATTCTGTATTATGTCAATAGATGTGTAAAAAATTATAGAGATGCAATTGATCATTATTGAGAATTGACTAGGATATTATCGTTAAATATGTGCCGGTATACCTAGAGCAGGTTCTCCAGAATGAACTTATAACACGGCAAATTATCAGGCTGATATCGTTCACATAGATTGTTCACATGACATAGGGGTTGAATTTAGTTTAGTTCAGGTCTTATTTTGTCAGCGGCTAGCAGCAGGACATCGCGGCCATCTGCCCACAGAGCTGACGAAATCGACCTCCCCTCCCGCATAACTCCCCTACCACAAGGTGCAAGGAGTTTCGGGACCGTCTCTTGTTTTAACGTTCTCTAGTCGTTCATTCTCTTAAGAGTCTTTCGTCATCACGCACGAGTTTCAGTCTTTCTTTAATATAGTATAATAACAGTTCATTCCTATCAGAGATTACATATTACGTTATAAACCATCAGAGATTATATTTTGTTCATATCATACATATTAATATAAGATATATTTAGAAGTATTTTAAGTTTGTAAAAACACGAAAAACAAATATATATATAGGAAAACCTGTGAGTGAGAGTGCTTCAAATTAATCAAGAACAGTCCTACATATTTAATAATAGCCTGGGTGAAATACATTGCAACAGACAGATGTAGGTTATGTCGTGTGGTATATTTGTGCAGGTTATTCACTACACTCTTATCGAGATGTTGATCATGCGTATATTGTTCTTAGCACTACAATTGGTCAATATAAGCCAGTCATGTTAGTGTAGCATTCTTACTGGTTTTCGCAAGATTACGTCATGTATTTCGACCAATGGTTAGTCATTACGTCTGCGCATTGGATGCGAGAATCCTAATTGGTGGCATAGGGCCAATACGAATAAAATTAAAATGTAGTTGGCTATGAATCTCGAGAAATTGGCCAATAGGAGTGGAGTGCTATAGTTGGCGCATGCGTTCCACTGGGGAAGAAGCCGCATG
>NW_017158498.1:1416-2241 GCF_001652005.2 Ceratina calcarata
CAGAGCCACCTCATGTTTCAACTTTGGGTCTATTTTCGACGACAGGAATCCTAATACGCGAACAGGTGAATTTGAGATTGTTAGCAGAATCTTGCTAACAAGGTCTATAACACTCTTCTTTTCCCCCTCTTCTCCGCGATTTTTTCTTAATGCACTGAATACCTGTGCATTCCTGTCCTGGTCCGGTAGATACTTTTGGGAATTTGTGAGCTCTAGATCACAAAACTTTTTTCCCAGCTGATGACAGCTCAGTAGTGTCATACGATCAACAAGCCTCTGTTGTTTATCCGCTAGAAATTCGCCTAGTTTGGGCAACAATGCTGTTGCCATCTCCGTTCCTTTATTAGGAGGCTGTTCTGCCAATCCTCGAGCCGTTACTGGGTTGGCAAATATCTTCTTCCCCTCGTCTTTATTCTCCAGAGTGGGAAGTTTTTTCGGAGCGATTATCGGGGCGTCTCCCTTGTTACCACTCGATATCACTCTAGGACTGGTTTCCATTGAATCACCTCGTGCTAATGGCGTTATTGGTGAAACAACTTCTGCCTCATCCCCTTTTTCCGGTGTTGGTAATGGGTCTCGTGCCACAAGCGTTACTGACCCAGAACCTTCTTCGCCCCCCCTCTTTATCCTCATCATAGAAGAAGGACATACCCCCTGCCGACCTGAGTTGCTCAAAAAAACAACTGAAATAGGTCCTTTCTTCCACCTCTGCAATCTTGGGAAGGTCTTCCCCTATCTGATCTAGAGGTATCCCAGTCTTCCTGGACTCTCGTATACATCGGTTGGCCTCCTTAAGGGGGCCAACCAAGACGTCACGCGGCGACA
>NW_017158499.1:0-239 GCF_001652005.2 Ceratina calcarata
AGCAACTAAGAAATTGTTTAAATATTACAGAAAACAAAGTAATTAGTCATTAGTTACGTTGGCTGAATAAATGTAACATACTTAATGAAATAACTAACAACTTTATAAATTACAGAGTAGCTAAAATTATGAAAAATGCGAAAAGAATCAGAATTGGACTTATTTTTTCGTTGGTAAGTTCACGTGCTCCTAGAAGAACGTCACTGGGTCAATGTGTCGAAACCCGGTACTTGAAGATA
>NW_017158500.1:0-239 GCF_001652005.2 Ceratina calcarata
AATTTGCACGTAAGGCTACGGATCTCATCATCGACCTCGCCAGCCGAGCCGAAATCAGTCCTCAGGTTGTAGTTGGCAGTAAGCCAGTCGGTTTCAGAATCAATGCCGACCTCAGCGTCCAGGACATCCGGCACAAGTCGTAAAGGTGTGTGGTCAGAAGGATCAGGATCACGTGTTTCACACATGACCGACTGGCCCAGCGACGAAAGAAAAATGTCGAGCGTTGAGGGGTTTACACC
>NW_017158501.1:0-239 GCF_001652005.2 Ceratina calcarata
CGTCACAACCTCAAACAAAAGATTTCAATTGAATATCTAAGATGCAATATTACCACATCTCAGCGACATGCGCAGGAGGTTCAATTTCACACTTCTGTGCCGCTCGAAGAGCGCAGTGGTACGCAACGTACGCGTATGATAATCTCTGTTTAAGCAAGGGAAATATGCGTGTGCAAGGGCATGGGTTCGAATTATGTTTGGGCTGAACACGACTGGACCTGGAGAACGCCCTTAATTAA
>NW_017158502.1:0-239 GCF_001652005.2 Ceratina calcarata
AATTATAACAAACGATACTAGAAGGCGTTAATGTTTTTAGGTTAAAGGTTAAAACATCCTTCTTTGTGGCAAATAAAGAATATCGTAAATCGTTTTTTGGTTGTTTCCGTTGAAATACATGGAGTATACAATTATGGAGTTTGTTCGATAGAAGAGGGAAAATTAAATTCAAAGCCTAGTTCAATAGGAAGAAAACATTATAGTCTTACATAAGCAATAGTAAAGTAGCATAAAACGAT
>NW_017158503.1:0-239 GCF_001652005.2 Ceratina calcarata
TCATAGTATACATTTTTAAAACATGTTTTTAAATCGATCACCGTATTATTGCATTTTTAAAACATGTTAAATTTTTCTTGAGGTTAATACTTGAGGTTAAGGTTAAGTAAACTGACTAATCTTCTTCGATCGATTCTTCGTAGCCGACAGAACGATCCTCCCTAAATTATCACGTTGAATAAACTCCATTTTCCATTGCGTTCATTTAATAAAATTTAATCGATCATAATTTTTAAAAC
>NW_017158504.1:0-239 GCF_001652005.2 Ceratina calcarata
TAAGTCAAGGAGAAATTGGCAAGGACCTCCCAATAGCTTATGCTTCTCGTTTATTAAAAGGACCAGAACTAAATTATTCGACAATAGAAAAGGAATGCCTTGCAATAATTTTTGCAGTATTATATTTCCGGCCATATGTCTATGGACACAAATTTAATCTCATTACAGACCATAGACCGTTAGTTTGGATGAATTCGGTGAAAGATCCGACATCACGTCTCCTTCGTTGGCGACTTAAA
>NW_017158505.1:0-239 GCF_001652005.2 Ceratina calcarata
AGCAGTGAACGCGTATTTGTTTAGTAATAAATGTGTCAACGGATACGGCTGCGTAGCGAGCGTTGGAATGCGGGGTATGAAAACTGTTTAGATTATTATGACAAGCTTGGATTCGATAGCTTTCGAACTTATCGCAGTCGATTTATTGCCTCTTCCTCGAAAGACAATAGCATCGGATCGGATTTCGAGCAGCGTTACCAGATTTTTACCCACGGCCGCAAAGTGGGGACGACGCGACC
>NW_017158506.1:0-239 GCF_001652005.2 Ceratina calcarata
AAATAACAATTACATTTGCAAGAGAGATTCCGCAAGTGTCGTCACAAGGAAATCCCGAGGATTTTGACGCGCAAGCGATAAACTTGCCTTTTCGACACTTCAAGAGGTGCCTGCAAGTGAACAGCGGGGGTCTGACCAGTACTTTTGGTCGTCGAGCTGCCGACACTCTGATAACTATACACAACAGAGGTGGGGAACCTTTTCAACACTACAGGCCACGTGTAAATGAATGAGTAATA
>NW_017158507.1:0-239 GCF_001652005.2 Ceratina calcarata
CTTCCCTTAAAATCCAACAGTAATTATCACAAAAATAATAATTTACAATAAGTACATGAATTATTATATAAAAACGAAACATTATGTCAATCATTGTATCAATCATTACATGTGTAAAACATTGTATCGGTGAATCTACTACAGTAAATGTAGTATCAATTAGTACATGAATTGTTACATACATCAAATATTATATATTATATTATTAATATGTAAATCATTATTTGAAAGGTAGTATC
>NW_017158508.1:0-239 GCF_001652005.2 Ceratina calcarata
ACTGAGCGGTTCGCGCTCGTACGCGTCCCTCTTCTCCTTATTCCCGTCGGGCGTCTGTACTTGAACACATAGACGACGGTAGTCGCCGCCGTTGATCTCGCGAACCACCTGCGAACACACAAGAGAAAAACACCCAATAACACTAAGCCACTTTCACTCCACGATCGCGACTTTTCTTCACTTGCACTCGTACTTCACTCGCACTACTTTTCCACCGGCAGCCACCACTTTTTCTTCAC
>NW_017158509.1:0-1602 GCF_001652005.2 Ceratina calcarata
GAGCGGCGATCGTAATATCGTTTGGAACGTTCTTTTGCTTTTTTCAGGTTCCCCGTTGCTATTTTCCTCGGCCAATCTTGATATCAATTCCGTGACATAGGAATCGTATGTACGTAAATTCTTGCCACTGGGAAATGACGATGGTATACGGGCCGGTTTTCCGAATATTAACTCGTATGGCGTATGCTTGGTTGCCTCGTGTACGGATATGTTATAGGAGAACATTGCAAAAGGAACCAGCAAATCCCAATTCTCGTAAGAATTCAGATAGTGCTTTAGATATTCCGTTAATACGACGTGGCTCCTCTCCAGGGATCCGTTGGTTTGCGATCGGTAGCCTGATGTTGATAATTGTTTGATTTTGAATATTTCCGCCAAGTGCGTCATAACTTTACCGAGGAAGCTGGGTCCTTTGTCCGTCAATATAGCACTAGATGTCCCATATATTGCAATAAAATGTCTGGCGAAGGTGTCTGTTATTGTTGTGGCTCGGATGTTCGGTATTGCAACTGCCAAGCAGTATTTCGTTAAGTTGTCTTGCATCGTCAGTATGTATCTGTTGCCGCTGGGTGTTTCACGTAATGGACCAACGATGTCAAGTGCGATTTTATCGAATGGCTCTGCAGGTATATCTGTGATTAGCATTGGCTGGCGGGTTTTCAATCCTCCAAGTTTTTATTCCTGGCAGCTCTTGCATTTTTTAATGTATTCTTGAAAATCGTTCCTCATTCCTGGCCACGAATATCACAGGAATAAACGTCTGTAAGTTTTCGTTACTCCTTTGTGTCTTACAATTAGGCTATCGTGCGCCTCTTCAATTAGTTGCGCACGGTCCTTTTCTGGCGGGGTGATAGTTGCGGATTTTTGGGCTTTCCGCAATCCTCCCGGGTGGACGGGGTTGGATAGCTAATATCAGTACGCGATTACGACACAAAACATTTATTGTGAGCTAATCAGCTCGTTGTCAAATTACAATGTGCACTCGGACCATTAACAATTATACAACGTACGTCAATTAAATCGTGAGCTTAGGATCGTGGACAATGGCGGTCAAGTCGTGCATCGCAGAAACCGTGTTCTGCACGTGGCCGTTACACGAGTTTGAACTGTACTACTTATACGCATGATCTTTTCACTAACAAGGGGAGGCCAACATATGTGCGTCACGGATTTTGATGAGTCTCACATATGTTGTAGTGTAGATGTAATACGGCAATATGTGTTTCAATGTTGGGGCCAACGCTCAATAGTTTTCGAAATATTAATAAAAATAGGTGTCGATGTGTTGAAGAACAAATACGTTAAGATCCCCTACCGTAATAGACATTAGCGACGCTGGTAACGGGTCGGATCAGTAATCTTACTCCTAACGGTTCAAGTTCCGATGAATGTGTTTTTTTTATTTTTGTTTCTTACATTCTAGCATGTGACACTTATCATAAAAGCACGTAAAACAATAAAATTCGCGGCACCATGCACATCTAATAAAACATGCGTCATATACACACTTATGTGCCCTAATTTCTGGTGGAAATTGTATTTGATTCACATTTTAAAAAATGGGCATCTTTTTTGTTAATTTACAAGCGTACAAGACATACA
>NW_017158509.1:3140-3663 GCF_001652005.2 Ceratina calcarata
ACCTTTTCCCTAATAACATTCATTATTACATATTCTTACTACTTAAGTTAAATCATTTATCTTAGCTACGGCAGTATCATAATTATCAATATATCAAAGAAGACTGTTTAGTTGCGAAAGCGTTCAGATTGTACAAAGAGTAATTTAGTTTCAACTGTATCAATTATTCCTAGATATTAAGCGAATAAGCAAGTTTATTTCGTTATTGTTACACAAAGGAAGATTATTTATAAACTATTTGAGAGTAGGACCTCGTGGTCTAAGGCGTTTCAATTGCGTTATACTTCGGTCGGGAACATTCGTGCACATTCGTACCGAGTTCTTCAGCGACCTACGGTTGTCCTCGCTGAGGCTGTGTTTATATTACTTAATACGTTGTGTATGGTGTCGCTTGCCCAGTCAATAATTTTTCTCATAATCATATTATAATATTCATTACGCGTCCGCCAAGGAAATTAAAACCAGTAAACTCCAACGAGGGTTTCTGACTAGGGCCGGTAAAGAACTTAAAGTTTTCCCAATT
>NW_017158510.1:0-239 GCF_001652005.2 Ceratina calcarata
ATAGCGACATTTTTCGTGAATTAAAAAACTTATAATCATTTCTTTTATAGGCATTACTAGTTATAAGACTCTCCGGTGCTTGCCGAAGAGGAGAATTAACTAATTTATGTATAGAAGACGTACAAGATCATGGTACACTTTTATTTATAACGCCAAAAAAAACAAAAACTAAAATCACAAGGAGATTTACGGTAGTTGGCGAATTTTACTCAATAACTAAAAAGTATATGGAGAAACGG
>NW_017158511.1:0-239 GCF_001652005.2 Ceratina calcarata
ATTATCAAATGTATGAGTCTGATACGATATTTTTCTCACATACGGACACGGATTGGATCCATCATTTTGTTTTTCGTAATTTGGATTTCAGATTTAAATTCAACGATCTGGAAAAGCCTCATACAACAAATTAAGGCCCAATGTGACGTTGTATTCACATATTCGAAAGACATTTTAGACCTGCCATTTTATTTTTCGTAATTTGGATTTCAGATTTGAATTCAGTATGCTTAAAAACC
>NW_017158512.1:0-239 GCF_001652005.2 Ceratina calcarata
ATTTTACTACATCAATTTGACATTCCGGCGTGATTCTGCAATATTATAATAGAGAACACTCAAACGCGTTCAAGAAAGTCATGATTTCTTAATTACATTATTGTTGTAAAGGAATGAAAGTTAGGATGGAACGAGACGAGAAAGGGAGAGAGAGAGAATGCAGCTATGAAAGTAAGATCCAACGTATATGTATACACATGCAATGAAATTTACTCTCGTGGGATTTTCTTGCAGCGTTA
>NW_017158513.1:0-239 GCF_001652005.2 Ceratina calcarata
AAATATTGACGCCCCTGAAGGCAAACTTGAAGAAGAATGGGATCCCTGCTGGGATGAGAGATGCCAAGAGTTTGTACAAGTGCTAAAAAGAAAGAAATTAAAATGGACTCCTGATGCTATACGAGACAGCGACTACATGTGCGGGATAGGCACAATGACAAGAAAAAGAAAGATATACTCAATGCAACATTCTCCCATCATCGAGATGATGGGTCATCTCGATCTACTCTTATACATAA
>NW_017158514.1:0-239 GCF_001652005.2 Ceratina calcarata
TATAAGCATACTCTCTTGAAAAGGGATATTGTATTACAATTATTGGTGTTCTTAATTACTGATAAAAGATATTTTTCACTTGAATAAATGTTAGATCAGTGCAAAAGTTCGTGCCTGATTTCTAAAAGTGAGTCAGATCTCATCGTAATTTGGAATAGATGTTCGTTTTAGCATTATTATCATCTTATTTTATATTTAACAAACTTATCAGAAGACAATTCCCTCATAAGTTTTCAACA
>NW_017158515.1:0-239 GCF_001652005.2 Ceratina calcarata
CGGTGCCATCACATAGGGCCTAAAACGTACCGCGAAAATAAGTCGATACAGTTTCTCTCCGGTAAAAGGTGCACAGCAATTGAGTTGGTGCACTTTTGCAGGGTATTGCGCTCGTGCATGCCCAGTAGGAGTTTCGGCCTTACAACCAGTGATGTAAGATTTGCGGAATTTCGATCGCAGCGCATACGGTGAGGAAAAGTGGAACTAAAAGTCCTGATGTAAGATTTGCGGATTTTTCC
>NW_017158516.1:0-239 GCF_001652005.2 Ceratina calcarata
ACCGGTTTATTGGTAATGGGAAACGTTCACAACTGCCGTCGCGACTTTGGTGAGGGTTTGTATGACTATCGGGATGAGTCCGACGACTAAATGTTCACGTTGGTTAACTTATAAGTAGACCGATACTTTAATGCGGACGTGATGGTGTCTGAGCGAACAATACAACGTGGTTCGTCGGTCTCTGCTCCTCGCGAGAACGCACCGGGCGAGAGACAGATCACGTGACGATCGGTTGCGCC
>NW_017158517.1:0-239 GCF_001652005.2 Ceratina calcarata
AAAATCTTCGAGCGAACGGAAAATCTCCGGAAATCTTCCGGATCTGTTGGAAAATATTTCAATCTAGATCCGGAGGAATATGTATCTGCAACAGGACGGCGCTCCGGTGCATTACGCCGCACGAGTTCGGGCCCACCTGAATGAAGCCTTTCAGAACAGGTGGATTGGTCGTGGCGGACCTGTACCCTGGCCTCCACGGTCACCTGATTTCAATCCTCTGGATTTTTATTTTTGGGGAT
>NW_017158518.1:0-239 GCF_001652005.2 Ceratina calcarata
GATATTTTGACAAAAAAGAATTTTTTTATTTTTCCGAGATTTTTCCAAGGGGTACGTAACTTTTGGTTAATTTGCTAGCTGAATTTGAACGATCCAGCCCTCTTGAGATTAACTTCTGCGTACCCCATTAATGGCGGCAATGGCGGCGCATTGTCCGATCCCTGATAAAAGGATCCCTATTCGTTAGGTCTGCAAGCCTTCAACATGGCGCCGCCACCCTACCATAATCTATCTAACAC
>NW_017158519.1:0-239 GCF_001652005.2 Ceratina calcarata
GCCAGGCACCGACACTTCGTTTAAATCGAGTTAATTAATCAACCGGTTGTCAGCCACAATCGCATCGCGGCAAATTAATTTTACCGCATTTCCCACCGGGGAAGTCACACGGTTTTCCCGTCGAACGTCTCAATTCTACCCGAGAACTGAATAATGATTTAGCTTCCACGCCGGTAGCCACGTATATTTTTACCATTCGTCGCGTGCTGTTGCTTACTCTTCTCCATTAAAAAAGTATA
>NW_017158521.1:0-239 GCF_001652005.2 Ceratina calcarata
ATAATGTAAGTTTCAAACCCACTAAAATAGTAAAACCTCCGCCAATTTATGTGATTGACTCAACACGGTCAGCCATCATTAATCTATGCAAGGCAGCTTCTTTGTCGAAACTAGACTTCACTGTAAAAGAAGTATATGATAAATTGGTTAAAGATGACTTCAAACATTACACATACACGCCAACAGCCAGCAAACCTAAATCGATCATCATCAAGGGAATTAAAGGAGACTTTGTGTCA
>NW_017158522.1:0-239 GCF_001652005.2 Ceratina calcarata
AAATAATTTAATAAATTATAATTTCAAAACGTATGAGGTACTAACACTGGTTGATCCCACGTTTTTTGAGGAGGTATTTTAAAATGATTCTCTTCCTTCATGTGTTGCAAAATATTTTCCACTTTTGTTTCACAGAAAACACAAGTCTGTAAATGAATTTGTCTCCTCACATAATTCACCACCTTTACCTGTTAGAAAATTTTATTTTATAAACGTGCTGTTTTATTATAATACTTATG
>NW_017158523.1:0-239 GCF_001652005.2 Ceratina calcarata
ATTTTAGTTTTGAGATAACAAAAGTTTTCTACTACGCAAATTGCAAAAGAAGTTAGTTATAGTTTGAAAGTCTGGAACACCCTGAATATAATTTGTTGGAAGATCCAAGTGCATGGAAAGAAGAAAAATACAGGAAGGCCAGCAGCATTATTTGAACGAGATATACGAACAACAATACATTCTACTTCCAATTCTTGTGCTACTGCGAGGAAGATTGCTATGAAAGCTGAAGTCGAAGC
>NW_017158524.1:0-239 GCF_001652005.2 Ceratina calcarata
CCGGAACCCCTAAGAAGTAGACACTGGATATCCAAATAAAAGAAAGTAAACCCTTGTTATTTCGAATGTGCCATACCACACGACCATCTGTGTGTTCAATTAATTTAATATCAAGAAGGTATACATTTTTATTACATTCTTATACACCTCCTTTCTACCTACTGAAAAGTGTGACGTCAAAAATGAAGAATAAAATATTCTCATTTATTCAATATTTAGCTATTTGCAGTAATATATCT
>NW_017158525.1:0-239 GCF_001652005.2 Ceratina calcarata
ATTCTAGTATACAAATTCATGCAAAATCTCAATTATTCAAATCAGTGTGTGTGGGTTATATACAAAAATATTTCTTCAGGTCGTTGTGACATGAAAATCCAATTCGTTACAGAATGCTCAGTTTTTATTGAAATTATTACATGAAAATCGTGTCTTTATTTTTAATTGAAGCACAATTTTATCGAAACAATTCATAATTTACTGCAGTTATGATTTTTTATACATGAATGCATGTATAC
>NW_017158526.1:0-239 GCF_001652005.2 Ceratina calcarata
CCGATTTCAAAGGAAAATATGTTGTGCTGTTCTTCTATCCACTAGACTTGTAAGTATTTTCGCTCTTTATTTCCTATGTACAGTCTGAGGCTAATAAGACCTGAAAATAGTAATAAATCTATGACTCCTTTTGTCTAAGTCGTTAAGTAAATAAGCTGTACCGGCTACCTACTCAAAGTCACGATTGTAAAGTAAAGGGACCGATATAGCTGTCGTAAAACTGTGGTTGCTGTCCCTTG
>NW_017158527.1:0-239 GCF_001652005.2 Ceratina calcarata
AAAGTTTGCTTTTTTAGCCAGGAGAACATTATTCGAATATTTCAGTGAATCAATGGCTTTAATCATTCATCTGTTAAAAAACCAAAACAAATATGTTTATGTATTGTTTTTATTAACTTCAACTATTATGTTGACAATTATTACTATATAAAATAATGAACAAAAAATTTAGAAGTGAACCCTATAACTCTTTCTGGCATATTCATGAGCATTTGCTCTTAATAAACCCCAAATATAGT
>NW_017158529.1:0-239 GCF_001652005.2 Ceratina calcarata
ATGACCTTTTTGTCAAAGCTCAATAACCTAACCATACGATTGTGTGCAAACTCTATCACTTCAACATAAGCTACAGGCTTTGCCTCAGAACCAACAATAGGAAACTTAAAGGTTTTGTGCTGCCGTTTATCACGGCGCTCTACCAATATCCACCTATTTTTCTAGCGAAAGTAACAACGGTGGTAATTCGAACATTGTCCTTGTAATAAGGACTCCAACCTCTGTTCCAGTGGTAAATG
>NW_017158530.1:0-239 GCF_001652005.2 Ceratina calcarata
ACCATTCTATGAATTACTGTTATACATACATTACTGATTTCAGATCGATTGTGCACATAATGTGTTACACGGAAATAGTAATAGTAAGAAAGAATTGAAGAAATGTTGTACTTTCATTTATAAAATGAATATATTATGCGGCACAGACAGGATTGACGTACTTGATGTGCGGATTTGAAGTGTCAAATGCGAAAAAAGTACACAATATTGTGCTCACATTTAGTAATTTAAGCAATAAT
>NW_017158531.1:0-3283 GCF_001652005.2 Ceratina calcarata
GTAGAATTAATATCACACGCAGCAACAATTATACTTGTGCACTACAATTGTAAGTATACAAATTACAAATACGAACTAAATGTACTTACTTCATCAATACCGCTAATATGAATATTTTTTGGTCTTAAAATGTCAATAAGTTTATAGCGTCAAATAACTCGCGGGATCGTACGACCCGCGAGTACAATTGCCGTTTCTTGCAATTGTGAACCATTAGCAATGTTAATGGTACTACTTGAACAGTAGTGCGACGTCTATTCGATATAACTCGCGGGATCGTATGACCCGCGAGTATAATTGCCGTTTCTTGCAATTGTGAACCATTAACAATGTTAATGGTACTACTTGAACAGTAGTGCAACACCTATTCGTTATAACTCGCGGGATCGTATGACCCGCGAGTACAATTGCCGTTTCTTGCAATTGTGAACCACTGACAAAGTCAATGGCACTACTCGAACAGTAGTGTCATGTCTATTCATTTAGAATATGTTTCAACCGATTGTTCTTACCGCCCCTCTTGGAACATCTTTCTTTTTCATTTCGTTTCCTTGTTATATCGTATATTTTTACTTTATACAGGTGCTGAAGACCTGCAATCCGGTGTTCGTAACAGTCGTCTTCTTCGACGAACCATGCCGGATACTTTGCACGTGTACGTTTCACTCCTTCACGTACTAGTATTTTCAAGTTTGTGGAACTCCAAAATTTTTCCCAAAATTCGTTAAATATTTTCAATTGTAACGTTACAATATCAACAAATTCGTCAGTTGGTCTTGACAATTTAGTCACAGACGGAACATCTTCGTCTTCGTGCGAATATTCTCGCTGCATACAGTATTCCTCCGATGGTTGTGTTAAATCCATCGGTGTTTTCATCATTCCATTGCGGCAATCGGTGCAATCGTATTGTTTCATGCCATGATGCACTATGTAGCCTGCAAAATAATTTATCGACATTTTTTCATAAAATGACGGTTCTTCATCCATGTTGTCATTGTTATTAAAATTTTCGTCATTCAAACCAGCATTGTACAGATGCAATGCACATTGCAGTGCTCCATCGTCTGCGTCTTCCTCGTCGACGGAAGTGTAATCGTGATGTTCATTACAGTTTAAAGGAAGACACACTTCTTCTGTTATTAAATTGTTTGTGGTTTCCTCTTCCTCTGTTGTATTGGTTCTGTGTCCAATTTTAATCAATTTGGAACACAATATATGGCGCAAGTTCAATCGCACCATGCGCGCTGTTGGATTTAAGTTAAATCCACCTCGTTGACGCAATTTGGAAAACAAATGTTCCACTGAATCTTGATTCGTCAAGCCAAGTGCATATTTAAAATTTGGCAAACCTTCTTCTGTCGTTATTGAATCGAAAATTTTTAAGAAGGCTCGCAATGTGAGCGTCAGTCCTTTAAAACATGGAGCTCGTTTCATGTTGATGTCTCCATTATTTTCAGTCCATTTATACGGCGTTAAGCTCCAATTTGCTGACCATTCTGCAAATTCACGTAGCGTGTTGTATACATCCACGTCTTGTATGGATAAAGGTCTCTTCTTCTGGCCTTTCATATAATAAGAATTACAAAAATCAATTATTACGTCCATCTTCTTTATGAAGGCAGTGGTATTTGTCCATGTCGAACTTGTTTTCATGATACCGACTGGATCGCGACCAGCAACTTCGATAGCCGCAGCCAATCTCTTCCCGAACATTTGGAAGGCACGCTTCACGTTCATCGACTGGAAGGAGTTTGGATACAAATGAATTCTCGTTATATGTGGCAATAATCTCGAGGAATTCATTGTATTATCATAATTCCACGTTTGCCATATGTCTTCGTATGAAATTATGGTCTCGCTGCCGACATAAATATTGCTGTGGCTTCTTAATTGCGCCAGTAGACGTTTGATTAAATGGGGAAAGTCGAAAGTGGCATAATATGTACTTCCTTCGTGGACGAAGAACGGTTGTTCTTCCGTCACTCCCAATTCTCGATATACTTTCTGGTTGCTTGCACACTGATCGCAAGTCAGGGCTTTCACAATTGCTCCGCATTCTTTCAAGCGGTGTAAACATATTTTCAGGAGTTCTATTATTTCTTCATATTTCATTCCTCCTGTTCCTGGTAGGAAGTACGCTACAATTTGCTTCCATCTATTTTCAGCGTTAATGCTGTCGACGCAGAACACGAAAATGTATCGTGCCTTGTCATCGCATCGACCTAAATGTCCTAGGTCTATGTGTCCTTCGATGCGATCCAAGTACGCCGAATATTCTTCCCATGCTTTAATGGACATTTCATCCCACTTCAGGGCGCATAATCTCTCCTGCACTGGCAATTCTAACAAATGACGGTTTATCTCTTGAAACACGTCATCGGAGAAGCCTGTTTGTAAATTATACGCGGAGATCCATCTCCGTACAGTGCTCTCAGCTGGAAGGTGACAGCCGCTCTTCCTCAGTTTACTGTACGTCGATGCTGAATTATAAAAAATCATCTTTGCTATGTCTCGTTCTTCGGACGTATAACGTGCTTTCTCGTCTTTCAATTGTAATTTAACAAGAGCTCTTGCGACTTCATTCTTGCATCCGTGTTGGTCCAAAAATTCATCGGCAGTCTTCGGATTACGGCTCTTGTTACGAAAATTAATTCCGCACCTTCTGACTCGTACAAGTTTCTGTTTTATGTCCCTCAATTGTTTTCTCAATTGTTTATTCTCTCTTGTCAGCCGAGCACACTTTTTTTCTAATTTCAGTTCATAAAGACTTTTCTTTCCACGATGTCTATCGTTTTCCCGTACTCGATCGGTTCCTTCCGGTTCAATCAGCCAGTCCATCGCAGTTTCATCTTCATCGAATACTAATGTCGCTCCGCTATATTGTCTCGGAACTTCATTCACTGGTATTTGGCCTTCTTCCTCTCGCTCTTGTGTCACGTCATTGTGCCCTTCGCGTACTTCTTCTTCATCTTGTATTTCGTCCTCGTTCCGAGAAGTACTCGTCGATGGGAACGGTTGTGGTAGCGCATCGGACTTCAACAATTTCCTTCTTTGTGCATTGGACGTTGGATTCGATTTGAACATTTCTTGCCCGAAATGTTTACCACACACACCCATTCTTCGTATAGTTGAAGACGAGTAATACTTGAGCGCAGGATTACCTATTGAAACAAGAAAATAATACGCACTGAACGGGAGAAGAAATCTAAGTGGACTGGAAACTATGAAAATCAAAAATAATAATAGTAACAATAGAAATTGTTCAATTTTATGTAATATT
>NW_017158531.1:5734-5953 GCF_001652005.2 Ceratina calcarata
GCTTGCTACATAATTTATGCATGTTCTGTAAATCATTACATTTAAAAATTGCAGGAATTGAAAAATTGATAAAAAATGATTTTAATTACTATTGATTTTAATTACTATTTTTTGTGGATGTGAAATTATCTATGAAGAATTTAATAGAGTGCAATATGCTACTCATTTGCATAAAATTCAAATACGTTTATAAATAATGAACATAATAATTATGTGAAC
>NW_017158532.1:0-239 GCF_001652005.2 Ceratina calcarata
CCCTTGATTGATTTTCACTTTCTCATTGGAAAACGCATATTAATGACTGCCTGTTATCTCTTTCTGCCTTACTCTATTGTCAAGTGGTAACGTAATTCATTCCCATTTTTATTACAAATCTTGAAGAAAACGTTCTTAGATTTTCTCAGCGCCTGGCATTAGAGAGGCCCCTAATTGAAATTCACTTTCTCCTTCGAAGACACATTTTAAGCACTACCTGGTTCCTCGTGTTGTAATCC
>NW_017158533.1:0-239 GCF_001652005.2 Ceratina calcarata
TTTCCACAATGAACAATTGACCGGGGGTGTTTTCGAATTGTCGTGGCAAGGTTCACAGTACTATTAATTATTTAGTATATTGTTATAAGGTTCATTTAAAAAATGAATACGACAAACCTTCGTCGGTGTCTCAGCGAAGTCTAATAAACATTGAACTTGAATTAGGCGTGTGGCACGTTGTAGGCTATATTCTTAGCGAATATCTTGGAACACCGTGATATATAAGTACCCAGTCTTTG
>NW_017158534.1:0-239 GCF_001652005.2 Ceratina calcarata
AACCGAACTGACCGACTGCGAAACGCGAACGAATCAGAGACAAGCACCCCTGAAGAAAGACAAACCTGAAGTACAAAACGAAGAAAACTAAAACAGCGAGACTGATAAACAATAACAATAAACAACAACAAACGAAAGAAACTCGCAGAAGAAAGACACGAACGAGCTAGAGTAACACCGACCCTCGAACTCAAACGAATCCGACGAGCGAAAACGGAAAAATCGAACGAAACGGAAAG
>NW_017158536.1:0-239 GCF_001652005.2 Ceratina calcarata
AAGCGAATAAATGATTTATCCTTCCTGACCAGTTTCTTTTATCGTGTCCTTTTTAATTTATTTGTTCTCTTCGTTTTTATTCAAACTTCGCTTAATTCTAATTAGTCCGTAGCCGTTTTTCTTTGAAAGGAATGTAATATAATTTGTGCGTGTTGGCTTTTAATTAGGATTCAGGGTAAATTTCCTTTATTTTATTGTTTATGGGTTTGTTTGTTGTTCGCCTGTTATTGTAATTGTTT
>NW_017158537.1:0-239 GCF_001652005.2 Ceratina calcarata
AACGTGTATCGAACGTCTTTTGAACCATGTATAACATGCATGGAACATCTACTATGCCACTCTCAACGTGTATCGAATGTCTATTGAACCACGTATAACATGTATGAAACGTATACTGTATCATTTTCAACATACGTCGAACCTTTCTTAAACCATGTATAACATGTATGGAATGTCTACTATTCCACTTTCAACGTGTATCGAACGTCTATTAAACCACGTGTAACATTTATGGGTAC
>NW_017158538.1:0-239 GCF_001652005.2 Ceratina calcarata
ATCTAATAATTATAAAAGAGGACCATGAAAGGAAATTAGAATGAAAAGATGATGCATTAACTAATCTCAGGATTGTGTCTAGACATTCTCATTCCAAATCTCTCTTTATTAAAAGACTGCTAAATATGAACGAAATGGCATATAGAATACTGGACCCAAGCATCGTTGGTTCAATTTCATGGCAATTTGTAACCATTAGAGGCACGACTATTTTTATTATTATTATGAATTGATGGGAA
>NW_017158539.1:0-239 GCF_001652005.2 Ceratina calcarata
AGCTCAGCGCACTCTTCGTACGGTGTCTTCCGTCAGTTGCAAGTCAGGAACTGACGCGTTCGTATCGGGTCTTCAAGCTTCGGAACAAACGAACAAGCGCAAGTGTTCTGAGCAAGTGGGTTCCGCGATCAGTGTTTCACTTTCGTATCGGATTCGTAGTATCGACATCACCGGTAACGAGAGCAGAAACGAAGCCATACATTTTGGCGACCGGGCGCGATGTCATTTGCCCTCGTCAC
>NW_017158540.1:0-239 GCF_001652005.2 Ceratina calcarata
AAATTGTATCGTTAATATTTATGTACGATACCTAAAAAAATATTGCGCCCATTTGAAATGCAGATTTTTTTTTTCAACTGACTTGAACGTCATGGTGGGTGATACTGTTTTTATTTCGCAAACAAGGCAAATGGAGAGGGTGCGTATGCAAATACAAATTTTATTCGTTCTCGCCCGTTTGAATCTGTCCCCACGTTGTATAATACATGAATTTATATAAAATAGATACCAAGATTGAT
>NW_017158541.1:0-239 GCF_001652005.2 Ceratina calcarata
CAACTAGTCAAGCGTTTTCGAGAAAATCGCAAAAGAAGTTCGATGCGTCGGGTATGTTCCCTTGCGTTACGGCCGTAAGCCAGAAGCGGTGGCGGCTGAATGGTTAACGTTCGAGCATCGTAACCGCTAGGTCGATGGATCGAGTCCCTTTCGTGTCTTTTTTTCTCCTTTCTTTTTTTCCCACACGTTCTGTCATACGTTGACTGGTACTGACAACCTGTTTGATCTGTATTAATGAC
>NW_017158543.1:0-239 GCF_001652005.2 Ceratina calcarata
AGCTAGGAAAGCTGTCTGACAATGAGAGCAGTCGGACAGCCGTAGAGTCGTCGGAGAGGTCCGAACAACGCGTTCGGGGGAATCATCTCTGTCCTAAAGAGGCAAAAGATGACCCCTGTGGCGAAAATGCAGTAACTCCGTAGGACTGGCCTTACTTCCGACCGAAATCCGGTTTACCAGCTTGTTGCAGGCAGTAGGAGCCGATTTACAATCAGGCAAAGCCCACACACAACATTTAA
>NW_017158544.1:0-239 GCF_001652005.2 Ceratina calcarata
TTATCATTTAGATAAGCAAAATCATATAATTACCACTTCCATTCTTGATTTGCTTTTATAGTAAGCGTGAAGATTCCTTCGAAGAATAATAATAAAATCGGACAGCTGAGATACCAGAAGAATGGATTCTTCTTGAAAGTAGTCACTTGCCAAATAGCAATAAAACCGTGGCACGCGAACACCAATCGTGTAAAGATCGCCTTAATCGTGGCCAAAATCTTTGCCATCATTCGATCAAC
>NW_017158546.1:0-239 GCF_001652005.2 Ceratina calcarata
AGAGGCAGACAGCCTGAAAAGAAAGAAAATATAAATCCTAAGAAGCAAAAGAGAGGAAAATCTGGAAACAGAAATGAGAGTGGTAAAGATTTAGAAATTAAGTCTAAGAAAGCCACGCAAAAGGAGAAAAAGAATACTAGTCGAAATGAGAAGGGTTCAAAGAATGGAAAGGAACCCGTTGTGAAGAATGAGTTGTCTTATGAGATAGAAAAAAGTTTTGAAATAGAACTATCTTGTAT
>NW_017158547.1:0-239 GCF_001652005.2 Ceratina calcarata
ACTGAAAATAGGCTTCCTGCATCAAAATAACAGAAACTACCAAGGTTCTAATAAGAATGTAATATCATCAATAAGAAAATTTGAAGAACATCGCCTATCGTAAAGTGTTCAACTGGAAAACTTTCCGAGAAAATATAGGAAACACAGACAAAGGAGGACATACCTCTTGAATAAATCAGGCTTAACCACATTGCGAGAAACGGATGCAGGTACTGGAGACCCGGGACGAGGAGACAGAT
>NW_017158548.1:0-239 GCF_001652005.2 Ceratina calcarata
ATTGCTATTACTATTTATAACTTATATTTATTTCCAGATATGAAAACCAAAACTTGGAATTTTATTTTGAAAGATTATGAAGAAGTAATGCAGAAAGTTATTAATTTTCAATCAGATGTGCAAATTGATGGAATACCAAAAAAAGTTCTAGAGGTATCACATGCAAATATAATTTATATGTAAACATTATTATTAAACAAATGTATATATTTAAAATATATTTTAGATATTCAGGCAAA
>NW_017158550.1:0-239 GCF_001652005.2 Ceratina calcarata
TAATTAGTAAATTGTTAACGAAGTTACGTACTGAATGCCAGACGAAAAAACGGAAGACAACATCGAGCTAGACTGTGATGAAGAGCGCGGTCTTGATCTCGTCTAACGAGTTAGTTCCGTACAACGCGCTAGTACGATATGTTATTTTGTTATTTATATGCATATAATACGTATTTCTTTTTTGCATTAATGGATTCAGTTTGTATTTATTCTGTTATTGTTAAAAATAAAATGATTAA
>NW_017158552.1:0-239 GCF_001652005.2 Ceratina calcarata
ATAACAAACCTTGATCATTATAAAATTTATGAACATCGACTGTTTCTTTATACTAATCCTCTCTATAAATAAATCATGGAAAACATGATCAGTGACAGTTTAATTAGTCATCTTACGATATCTGCGAACAGTTCATTAATTGTTATTAAATTAACTTCCTCGATCGTAAATCGTCTAGTTTAAAAATCGATGAAAGGCTGAAAATTGGAAGGACCGTTTCTCAGTTTGATTTTTAATTT
>NW_017158553.1:0-1001 GCF_001652005.2 Ceratina calcarata
TTCTTGTACTTATAAAGTATAATTAAATTTGACTAATTTTAATTAATGATCGTAACGAAAATGTTAAGTAGATAAAGTAAAATTGTCTGGTATTAAATATATAAAACAAGAGGGATGATGTATAAAAGGATATCAGGACGTAATTAATTAGACAGAACGTAGAAAATAAACTGGACATTTTGTGTAATATAATTTATGCTGCAGAGGTCAGTGGACGTTTTTATCAAAGGAAATTTAGCTTCTCCAGTTCCTTGTAAAATAACATCAGCCAGGGACAAGTTTTAATTGGCTGGAGGCACTTCTGTCCCTTAATAAGCTCCTATTACGATCTCAACAATCTCATACCATATTCGGGCAGCATATCATTTTCTATCGATCCACTATCAGAGCACTTTATATCATAAACCATATATTTTTTAAATTAATTTTGAAAGATGGGACTCGTTCCTAAATTAGCCTAATCATTAATTCTGCCATAAATTAAATTACAAATTGAGAATTTCAATGAATTTTTCATTCATTTTGAAACAAATCCAGTAGTTCTATTATAAAGTCGAGGAATTTCTCGTTGAACGAGTGAAGAGCGTCAAGAAATTTGTTTTACCATTTGGAATCGCAGTCTAGTGGTTGGGAATCGATTGGCTGGGGGAAATGACTGCCGGTGGTACAAAGCCGTTGTACGAACTGTAGAGAAGTAACGGGGGTTGCACGGGATCCGAGAAAGGAACCACGTGATTCCTTGGAACGAACGCGACCGATATCGGCGTTCATCCCTGCGCCAGCTGCGTAGAAGGGGTCGAAAGTGGATCAGTAGGGTTGAATGGGAGCCGCGGCGGTGAATCCCGGGCTATAGAAATTGAAACACGGCCAGTCGGTGCGTTTAAATAGCTTGAAAAAACAGGGTTAAGTCGCGGCCGGAAATCCGCCTTGAGAAGCTCCGGGTTCTCAATTATTTCCATGGATCTCATAAAATTTTTTTTTTACAGTGAAAAGCGTAATTT
>NW_017158553.1:1670-2147 GCF_001652005.2 Ceratina calcarata
ATCAATTTTATAATAAATAAAAGAAATATGATAGACTATTCTAATAAAATGTGGGAATAGATTTGACAAATGGAGACTGTATTTCATTGTATATGGAGTCTAGCTTCGTTGGGACGAGTTGAAAAAGGGGAACTGTTATTCGGGGTAAATTAAATTCGTCGCGTGATTAGCGAAAATTGGTTCCCATCCGCTAATAGAGCCGTTCCTCAAGGGGTGATTTGCAGTGAATAGAGGTGGCAAGGGTAGCCAGTTCCCGAGGAATTTCCACCATTAAGTCTTTCACCGTGAAGAAGCAAAAAAGGGAATAAAGAAGCCGAAGGAGGGGTAGACTAATTCTCGTTGAACCGCGTCTGACCATACACCGTCTTTTACTACTTACAGTGCTTAAATCTAATGCATCTGCAAGACAAGGCGTCCTATCAATTTTATTTCTATTATAAACAGTTTCATGCATTAAATTTATAATTATAAATTGTA
>NW_017158554.1:0-239 GCF_001652005.2 Ceratina calcarata
CAAGAAAGGTCCTATGTCACTTTCCCGTAGGTCTAACGGTTTAGAAGATATTGGCAAAAATTTGAAGGAATACCCCTTGGAAAAATCTCGGAAAATTTTTTTTTTCTCAAAATATCGAAAAATTCTTCAAATAAAAGTTATAGGTACTGCTATTACCTGCAAAAAAAAGGTCTTACACAACTTTACAGATAGCTTTTTAATAGTAATAGGAATCTATAATAACAAATTCAACATACTAG
>NW_017158556.1:0-239 GCF_001652005.2 Ceratina calcarata
ATCAACAATAATCGCGTTAACGAAGGTAGCTTCGACCTGGTGAAACCATGTTTCAGGATCCATTCTCAAAAACGGTGGAAGTTTTGGAGCATGGTACGGTACAAACCGCATCGTTTGATTTGGCGCGCCTTGAAGAGAAGGCGGAGCTGAGGGGACATCGCATTGCGCGGTTAATGTGTCGCGAGGTTCATTGGAAACCCTATTTATTTGCAGCTGCAACTCGGTCATTTGCTTTTGCA
>NW_017158557.1:0-239 GCF_001652005.2 Ceratina calcarata
TATTAATATTCAACGAGGGTAAGAACGTTTAATTAAGGAATATTGCGAGCCAATGCTAATTTAAGAAGAATTTATTCCTGTCGTTAGAGAAATTAAAATAAAAAAGGATCAGTACACGGTCCAGAATGCTGTCAATTCACAGTATTACGGAATGATAAATTAATAGTTAAATAATCAGTATTTAAAAAAAGAATTGAAGATTCAGCATTTATTTTAATATGCATGATACATTGTATCAA
>NW_017158558.1:0-239 GCF_001652005.2 Ceratina calcarata
CAGGTCAATATAATTAATTTATAAGTACTTTTATTTTTTTTTATGTACCATGTGCTCCATCTATTTTCTGTACGTAGGTCGTTTGGCGTGAAATGCAAGGCGAATTCATTGCACAGTACATATATATAGAAGAATTAATTCAGAGATGCTACCCAGATAGTATGGTAACACTAGAATTCACTATACAAGACATATTAGAGTTCTTCTCAGAGATAGCTCGATCTCATTAAATAATTTAC
>NW_017158559.1:0-239 GCF_001652005.2 Ceratina calcarata
AGGGGAAAGGGGGATGGCGTGACGTAGAGTAGCGAACCCCGATTATTGCGACACGTCTAGCGGGCAAGCGATCCCTGGGAAAGCATCGGTTAATCCGGTTTCGATAATCCTTTCATCGCCGACGGTGCAGTTCCGAACAGCTGTAGTTTCGGATAGAAATAACGAAGGAGGTAAGACAAAAGGAAATAGAACGCACACACTTTCGTTATGCCTGAACTTAACAAAAAACAGTCGGATTA
>NW_017158560.1:0-239 GCF_001652005.2 Ceratina calcarata
TTTTTATTTTACGATTGCAAACATTTCCCGAGACGCTTTAATAACACGTTCCATCGGCCAGGGAACCGTAACTAATTAACGAAGCCGGTAAATCATAATTTAAACTACATTTAGAATGTTACATTTGAATCACGACTACATGAATAGACAGTTTTATTTTATAATTAAAAATCCTACGATTTACTGAATAAACGTCGATTGGCAATCGTTTCCACGATTTCTTCAATAATGTTTCCGGC
>NW_017158561.1:0-239 GCF_001652005.2 Ceratina calcarata
GTTTAACGCAATAACTGGTGCAGGCTTTACATTTATTACAAATAGTTGTGAATACAACTCGCAAATACGGAAATATTTGTGTATCAAATCTACTGCTACATCCGACGACAGGTTCCAATCATATTGTAAGAAAAGCGGAAACACTTCGCTCTGAAATTCTGCCAAAAGTAGCAGAAGCGGCAAAGTTATTGTGTAGAATGTTGTTTTCGTGTGATTATCTGTCCAAAAGTCCATGGTTG
>NW_017158562.1:0-239 GCF_001652005.2 Ceratina calcarata
AAAAATTCATTAGGAGTACCTCCCTATTTGTATATTTATTTTTATTAATTAAATTCCCAATAAATTACAATATTTTATGTAATGGGGAATATATAACTTTATTTATTATAGAAGTTCATAAATTACATTATATTAGAATATTTAATAACTAAATACATCACAATTATTTCCTATTTCCTAATTCTATCGCTTGCTTTAATAAACTATTGCTACATCTATTGCTAATGGTATGATCGCCT
>NW_017158563.1:0-239 GCF_001652005.2 Ceratina calcarata
CGACATATATAGCTGAGTACTTTTGTATAAGTAATGTCCAGCTGCATCGACTGAGGCATTAAAAAATACTTCGTTCTATTTTAAAAACCGACATATGATTTCTACGCGTCCACTGATGAAAATGCTAATAATACCAGTATAAACCGTACGTGATACCGTTCGCTAAGAGCAACAATAGTGAAAAAAATCAAGAAAGAAAAATCGGGTGAGACACCTTTTATAATAGTAAGATTTCTGAC
>NW_017158564.1:0-3280 GCF_001652005.2 Ceratina calcarata
ATCGCACAAAACAATTGCGAAATTAAATGAATTGAAATATGAAGTTTTGCAGTACTCAGCCTATTCACCGAATCTCTCGCCAATCGACTTACGTTTTTTTAAACATTTAGAACTGTTTTTACGAGCTAAACAATATGAAGATGAAGACAGTTTGAAAAGTTCGATATCAAAGTTTATTGATTCTAAAGATCAGAATTTTTTTAGAACAGGCATCTATGCTTTAAAGTCTCGTTGGGAAAAGTGTATTGAAGCGAATGGAGCATATTTTGATTGAATAAGCAGCTTTTGAAAAAAGATATGCAGTTTTATATATTCACTTAAAAATCCGACATTTCATATGCATCAACCTAATATTTTTTACATAATGCACATGGTGTCAAATGACCAATATCTGGTAAGAATATCTCTTCTCCAAGGTCATTTATCGGAGTTATCAAGGTCATCGGTGTTAATCTTTAATTTTCGAAGATCAAGGTCATTTCAANTTGCACGTGGTGTCAAATGACCAATATCTAGTAAGAATATCTTTTCTACAAGGTCATTTTTCGGAGTTATCAAGGTCATCGGTGTTAATCTTTAATTTTCGAAGATCAAGGTCATTTCAAGGTCACGTTGTTACATACATAAATGTATTTTTCGATTAGCTAAATGATGCAGTAATAAAAACATGTAGATACGTCTCAAAAAACACCGATGACCTTGCCAAATCCATAAAATGACCTTGAGAAAATTATTATTTTATAATTAATGTAATTAATATTATTTAAGTTATTCTTGCCTCTTGTTTCTTTGACATCAGGTACATTACTTAAAAAGTATATTTTCAACACAATAAGCTGAAGAGATGTTTAGGTAGCCTTACTTAGAAGAATCATCCTGTATAAGGGTTTATAAGGTTCCAGTTTTAGAATTAATAATATATAAACTAGTCGGTATTTTGAAATTATTGTAAAATATGACAGCGAGTAGAAATCGTGAGGTGAACAGAAATTGGGGTATTTATTACTATGTATGTAGTTTTAAGTAATAATAGTCAGTGCATAAGATCCACAGTGATGGTTCTATGAAATAATGGATAGGAGCGTCTCATTCGCTGGGTAAGTCGCTGCTAGTGGGGCTTACGTTCACTTTCGAGTCGATGAGTTTCGGTGGCGGTGGTAATAAAATGCTCGATCTTCTACTAATGTTCTCTTCGAACACGCTGGACGTGCTTTTCGATCTCGCCACCAGTGTCCATGGGTCGGGCGGGGGCGGCGGCGGCACGATCATCGAGTCGTCCTACATGGTTTTATAATGCCGCGATTAATTACGATTAGTTAATCTTAAACAGAAATTTTAGAGGAGGACACCTTGGTTAATGACGCACACCGTGGAGGTTTTTGTCTTCTTGCATGCTGTTCGTGCTGCAATTTTCGTGGCTTGTATCTGTCGTGAGCGTGCAAGCGATTATTTTTAGAGTAAATCAAAACGGGATGCAGATGTTGTCTAAAGCGAATCCAAATGGGAAATTCTAAAACAGATGCTTGAATATTTTTATTATAAAATTTTCTAATCTTAAATGAATAAAAGTAAAGAATACAAGTTTTGTCTAAAGCAAGTCAAGATAGGAAATTCTAAAACAGATGCTTCAATGTTTTTATTATAAAATTTTCTAATCTTAAATGAATAAAAGTAAAGAATACAAGTTTTGTCTAAAGTAAGTCAAGATAGGAAATTCTAAAACAGATGATTGGATCATACTTATTATATAATTTTTTAATCTTTGATGGATGAGAAACAAAAACAATAAAAGCTCTATCTAAAGTGCATCAAGATAGAAAATAGATGCTTGAACACTACTATTACAAAAATTGTCTTCTCTGTATGAAAATTTGAAATTTCTAATCTATTGACAATCTGAAGTTAGTCACTCAACATCAGTGATCTACTCAGAGTTCTTCTGTACGAAAAATCTGTAAAAATATGTATTAAAAAAGATGAATTTTGATTATTATTCTTTACATACTAACAACATATTGTATATAAAACTGTATATGATCCAGTATAAATAACTCAATACTTTTTATTTAGGAAACAGTTACCTTAAATAATACAACTTAGAAACAAACTAAACTTGTTATCCATTTAGAATTTCAATACGTTTTCTATTTGTGCAAATATTATTAATTGCAAAATGCCTAAAGTATTAAGATTTCAGAATTTATGCATACTTGCATAATATGAATCAATAAACACTATAGATACAATATTTAGTAGTATTATGTCTAAATTATATACAAAATTGTATATCATAAATTATATATAAAATTGTATATATTAAATTATATATAAAATCATATATTATTGTAAAGAAAATTGTGTATTATAAAGTATATAGAAACTTGTATACGAAGCAATATAAACGTTGAACTGAAATATGTGATAATAGAAGAAAGAATAAGGGAATGAAAGAAACACGTTTTCACCTGAGGCGGTGAGCGTGTCAACAGTGTTTAAAGTTTCAAGCAAAGGTCGCCGTGCTTCTATCACCATTGCGATCCCCTAGAACTACCACCAAGCAGTTTCAAGCCGCGGGCAAAGCCATTCGTTTGGTAGCCAGCCAGCCAACCAGCTGGCCATTGCGGAAGCATAAAAGCAACGTGACTCATAACCAGACTGCGAATTCATAAGAAATTTGTGCAAGTATCTTCTTAATGCACACAGTTCATCAAATAGTAATAGTAACAGTTTATCAGATAGTAAAATCGAAGACATAAGGGAAAAGACCTGGCGTCCAATGGATTTTTATTGACCCTGTAAAATATAGAGAAAATTTGGAAGAGTTTCTCTCCTACTGTTTTTCACGTGGATAGAAAAGGAAGAAATTCCTCCATTCATTTGCTTTTTCTCAATCGCCTGGTCTCAAGTTTTCCAGTTGAAAGCTCGGTCTATTCTTATATGTCTAGGAGTAAAGTGCATATCATGCTATATATTCTGAGATAAAATCAATTTCTTTTGTTTAAATGAAGAAAAATCCACAGTCTACTCGTGCACAGTTACCTACAATAATTCCACTTGGCATGCATACATGCAAGAATTAAATGTTCATTATCCAGTCCCAGCTTCCTTTATAATGACTAGTCAAAATATTTTAGAGAACTTTTACTATCCTTTAAAAAATTAATTTATGTTTCTGGAGTCTGTGGCTTTAATTTGAGTCGTGTTTCACAAAATTTTTACAGTGGCACTTAAGGATGTATTGGCTGTACAGTCAATCCCAAAAGTTTATGTACCTTAGAAA
>NW_017158565.1:0-239 GCF_001652005.2 Ceratina calcarata
CAGCGCTGCAAGAATCATTCCCTCATGCCGGGTAGTGGGGATAAACTACCAATGAGGGGAGTGAAAAGGAGCTTGGGCTTCTCACTCCCACCATGATCGCGTCGTCCCCACTTTTGGCCCGAGGGAATGATTCTAGCAGCGCTGTCCCTATCTGTATGTATTAATTTTTATTGCAATTTTACTGTTTTCGTAAAAACTACTTTAAAAGGAAATAAAACTTACTAAAATTACTTAAAAAT
>NW_017158566.1:0-239 GCF_001652005.2 Ceratina calcarata
AATTAACGAAGCCCCAAACGCAATTTTCTCTCTGTTCATTTTCATCTTATTTTTTCACATCCTTAAAATATTGCCCACCTGTAGGTTTACACCCTGTATAAGTACGTAATATGTATTTTCATAACACGAGGCCGAAAACGACCATTTTCGGCGCCTATAAAGCGGACCGAAAATAGAGTTTTCTCGCCCTAGGGCAGGAAAACTCTATTTTCAATCCGCTTTGTAGGCGACGAAAGATG
>NW_017158567.1:0-239 GCF_001652005.2 Ceratina calcarata
GATTATGAGCCAGAAGAAAAGAAGCCAGCAAGAGACGAATTTATTCCTCTGGAGACAAAAATTAAAGTTGTGCGATTGGCAAAACAACACCCCAAGTGGAATTTACATACTTTACAAGCGAAGGGTTCAAGAATGCTAAAAAGAAAAGATCAGTTGAAGAAGTGGGAGGAAAATATAAAAAGTGGCGGGACAATTTTTGATAAATACGCTCTTATTGATTCCTGGACGTACGATCGTTT
>NW_017158568.1:0-239 GCF_001652005.2 Ceratina calcarata
TCTGCGCCACCAGCGCGTCATGTATCAGTTCTCGCAGGGGCTTCAGATGGTCGGCAATCTTTAACAGCCACTGGATTTGCATTTGTTGACTCAACGGAATATCGATGCCCGCGAATAACGCCTCTTGACGATACAAGAGTTATTATCAAATCTGGTGTATAAAGCCATTAGACAACGCTTCGGTCTGATGCTTGATTTCCCACCTGGGCGCTGTCTTTTCGCAGCACGTTCTTGATCAC
>NW_017158569.1:0-239 GCF_001652005.2 Ceratina calcarata
GAAAAATTCGTTCTTATCACCAAAATTTTATCAAATAATGAGGGTAAAATAAACTTCTAATTCCTCTAGAGAAATTTCTTTGAAAATTGGATCATCTTCACCGAATCGATTAGTCTCAGTCACAGTATGTTCAAGAATGTCGTTTGTTAAAAACATGTGGTATACGTTCTGTCTAATAAAATTATTGATGTTTTCATTTACACCACCAACAGATGTAAATTTATGAAATTTAAGTTTAT
>NW_017158570.1:0-239 GCF_001652005.2 Ceratina calcarata
TTACGTACAGACAATTCATTACGACGATTTTTAGCAAAAACTCTTCGATTTAATTATTTTAATTAATTGACAGTACGATAGGTATTTGATGTACAATTAATTTTCTTCGAATCTTGTCACAAATGACGTCGGACTTTAGAAAGGCAAATAGTGCCTCTCATTTGTGTGACATGTCCTAGCAAAATGATTATTCAACTGATAAAAATATTCTCATAGTATTCAATCTTAAACATGAATGC
>NW_017158571.1:0-239 GCF_001652005.2 Ceratina calcarata
AATGACACCCATTTGTTCCATTTTCTTTAATTCGACTTTTAATAGATTCATTAAAACAATTGGAACTTTTCTACAAGTAGCGATACTACCTTTAGCTCCATCTTTTAATTTAATGTCATATTCAAAATCTTTTATTATACCTACATTTTCAAAAATATCTTTGTACTCATTCAAAATTTGTTTCTCATTGAACTCTACTATGCTCTCAATTCTTTTGATTAATTTCAGTTTTAATAAAC
>NW_017158572.1:0-239 GCF_001652005.2 Ceratina calcarata
CAATAAAATTACTTTCATCGATAGAATCGTGTTCTATTCATTAACACTTGATTTTCTCTTCCTTTTTGTAAGCTGCTTAAATTGTGAATATACATTAGAATTTGATATCTACATTTTTTAATGATGTCAGTTCGTGATTCCGACCAATAAAAATTTGGAGCAAATTTTTTTTGCTCATTACATATCTATTACTAAACTAAACTTTCTGATGTCCCATATAGTATGTATGTATGTATGTA
>NW_017158573.1:0-239 GCF_001652005.2 Ceratina calcarata
AGAGGCAGACAGCCTGAAAAGAAAGAAAATATAAATCCTAAGAAGCAAAAGAGAGAAAAATCTGGAAACAGAAATGAGAGTGGTAAAGATTTAGAAATTAAGTCTAAGAAAGCCACGCAAAAGGAGAAAAAGAATACTAGTCGAAATGAGAAGGGTTCAAAGAATGGAAAGGAACCCGTTGTGGAGAATGAGTTGTCTTATGAGATAGAAAAAAGTTTTGAAATAGAACTATCTTGTAT
>NW_017158574.1:0-239 GCF_001652005.2 Ceratina calcarata
ACAAAAAATTGTAGAAATCGATTAAAACGGGAACCCTGACGAAAAGGAAGGGAAAGAGTGTAAAAAGAAAAGCGGTGGCAAAGAAAATAAAAGAATTCAAAAACCGATACAAAGAGAGCATTTGGGCGGAATGCTTTGTTAATATCAAAAGATCATTAATGTCTCTTCGATAATGCAACACTCTAATGCTCTTAAGTTCAGACGAATAAAATAATGATTTTTTAAAATCTTACGCGAAA
>NW_017158575.1:0-575 GCF_001652005.2 Ceratina calcarata
CTGAAAATATTGCTATAAATTTTGCTATTCATTCTTTCTGATTTACTATTGAATAAATTGAATTCTAAAATCGAATTACTTACTAGATAAATATTATTCTTAATTATGGTCGTTTCTGCTTCCCCTCAATCTCTGTTCTGATCGTTTTTTTTTTGCAATTTTCCTCGTTCGTGTTTTTAGGTGAGGAAATAAATCGCGAAATCTGAAACGACGTTGGTTTTCACGTGCCGAGAGACATGTTCACGTAATACGTTTGCTTTAAACCACTGGTTCGCGTGATCCTCCCTGATGTCGTTACATGTTGTTATACCCAGAATGGTATTATGCTCGTGAGGAATATGGTCGGTTCTTAAAATGAAACTTCTTGTGGCATTAAACTGCCCTACTATCGTCCATTCAAAAAATGATAGCGCAATCTTGTTACAAGTATCCTGCGTGTTATCACAATATCTCCTTCGACGAGCTTCAAGCAACAAAAATGACGTGTTTCTGTATTATTGCAAATATAATAATTGCAGTTGTTATTTTTAAAATGGAGACGATTATTATTAATGGTTTCTCTGGATTTATAGTAG
>NW_017158575.1:1197-1748 GCF_001652005.2 Ceratina calcarata
TTCATTCCTTATAAAAATTCTTTAAGAGAAAAAAAAATTAAAATCAGTAAAAAAAAAATCAATTTTAATAATTAATGAAATTTTCTTAAAAAAAAAAAGAGGCTTGTTCTAATTTAAGTTTTGAAGCACTTGAAGTTAGATAAACCTATTTCAAGTATCATTTTAACTGAAAATAAACCAGATGTCACGTGGGGCTGTTTAATTTCTGAAGAAGAGTCATAAAAGAACTTCAGCCCCCAGTAAGTGTCGCCCTAGGAACTTTTACCAGAAGATTTATGCCACGGGTCTGGAAGTCTCCAACGTGAATTACAGCCCTGATCGATTACGTTAAATTATCAAATTATTTCGGATCGTGGCTGTACGTTTATACAGTCTAACGTCTTCAGAAACGGGACGATATTCTTCGGGCCTCGTGAGAAACGACAGCCAACGCTCACGCGTCGCATTGAATTACTAGGCTCGTTTAGGAACAACTTCACGTGCCTGCAGTTTACACACACGTTACCGTCTTTGAATTATTATACCGACGTTCCTCAACTTCGAAACAAACG
>NW_017158576.1:0-239 GCF_001652005.2 Ceratina calcarata
TGGAGGGTCCTACCAATGGTGACGCTTTGGGGTCCTGAGGAGTCGAGAGGGGCGCAAGCTCGTTGCTAGCATGGTCACTGTGGAGACGGAGGCCAGCACTCCGTTGACCCCTTACACTCATGGAGGGTCCTACCAATGGTGACGCTTTGGGGTCCTGAGGAGTCGAGAGGGGCGCTAGCTCGTCGCTAGCATGGTCACTGTGGAGACGGAGGCCAGCACTCCGTTGACCCCTTACACTC
>NW_017158577.1:0-239 GCF_001652005.2 Ceratina calcarata
CGCCTTGCGAAAAATCTGAGAAAATTTTGACATGTCTGAGAATTTTTTCAGATTTTTCCCTCGCAAAATGTAGCAAAATTTTTGAAAAATAGAAGAGTGATAAGAATAATTTTTGCACAAAGAAATTGGGGTGATACTTGATTCATATTTTTATGATAGATTCGTATTATTGCAAGGATTGTTTACGAATTTTTTCAGATTTTTAGGATTGGTGCGTCAATGTGAAAAAAATCAAAAAC
>NW_017158578.1:0-239 GCF_001652005.2 Ceratina calcarata
TAAACGAAATTTAAAAGACTTGAGTAATAAATATAATTTTAAATATACTTTATAGTCGTATTATAATTCGTTTCTTAAATATAGCACATTAAAAATGTTTTGTTAAGCAAAGTCCAAAGCAATTGTCTCCTCACTTTGAACGAGGCTTTAAACATTTTACTTTGTTTTCTATGTTTGTGGCGAGAATGGTCCCTAGACAGGGCCGCGACCAGTGATGTAAGATTTGCGGAATTTCGATC
>NW_017158579.1:0-239 GCF_001652005.2 Ceratina calcarata
GTTATCTTAAAAATATAAATTCTTTGGAAAAAATACATCTTGATTATACACGCTGATGTTTTAAGGGAACAGTCACACGGTCACCGACAACAAAAAGAAGCAGGTACGAGCAAGCACTACAGCGACGAAGGTGCGAGCACATGAACAGCAACGACGGCCCATGCAGCACATAATGCACAGACAAACAGATTAGGTAACTGCGAAATAACGTGGCGGTTCGACATCGGTTCTTCAGACCA
>NW_017158580.1:0-239 GCF_001652005.2 Ceratina calcarata
TTCTAATAGTATTGATATAATGTAAGTAATAATTTAATAGTTAATACTTTAAACGTGTTTTTCTCGAAATCTCTGTCTTTTTTCATTTCAGGCACCCTAGCGAATTGTATGATGTCAGTAGTTGAGACACTTCTTGTTTTGGCGTCTCGGGAGTTAGCGCATAACTTGTTCGCCTTTCGTTATATTTGTACGAAAAAATTATTTTACACAGTTCATTTATAGGCAAATACATCCATAAA
>NW_017158581.1:0-239 GCF_001652005.2 Ceratina calcarata
TTTTAATTGGGACGATTCCGTCTCAGACAGAATCTTCTATCACCAAAAGGCAAAGGGATCCGTCACTCTAAGGACCGCGATCTCGATGAAAGATTCCTAATCAGTTCGCAAGAAACGTAACCCATTCGGACGCGATGCGAGCACAGCGAATTGTACTGTACGTCGAAATTGGGATGGCCAATCTCTTTTACTCGAACGTAACAGCGGACTGAAATTCAGGCTCGCTTTTTCTCGCGTTA
>NW_017158582.1:0-239 GCF_001652005.2 Ceratina calcarata
CATGACGTAGATAATTTTCCGAAGGAAATTTCCCGTCACTTGAACAATCGATAAATATTTCATGTTATTTAGAGCCTTTACGATTGGAACGTTGGACCATTCACCGTCATCTATATTGTCCCTAATTAATTATCTGCGTCTCCGTGGCAACGAACTCAGTGTCACACTTTCGTTCAGTATTTTCGTCTTTATTAAAATGTAAATTCTTAATTATTTGCATTAAACATTATATTCCATAC
>NW_017158583.1:0-239 GCF_001652005.2 Ceratina calcarata
TCGCCTCTCTCCCTGTCCCGATTCCGTGCTACCTTTCGAATCGAACGCGTTGCTATGAAAATTCATCTGACATAAATGATAAAACAGTTTATTGCAAAATACTCGCTGACTATTGACGATAGAGAAAAATGTTTCGTACGAAACTTGTAGCTTTTCACGGTACTTACAACTTTCGTTTTTATGATTTCTTGTAGAGGATGACGAGATCTACAATTTCTGTATAAAAGTTCTTCGCTAGC
>NW_017158584.1:0-239 GCF_001652005.2 Ceratina calcarata
TGAATACCAAGAAATACTCGATGAAGATGCGAATGATGAAGAGAACGTAATCATCGATTTGCAAGATTAATCACTACCATAGGAACATGAAGAAGATAGTGAAGGAGATGTACAGAAGGAAGAGACGAGAATACAATGGGAAAATTTAGTTGGTCAACCGAAATGACAACGAGGAATACCGCGCATCATACGAACAGGATCGGTGGGAAGACCACGGAAGCTGTATAACAAAACGAAAA
>NW_017158585.1:0-239 GCF_001652005.2 Ceratina calcarata
AAGATGATCGTCACAACTGCGTGTGTGTTTTTAAAATAAAATAGCTAATAGTCTGACGATAAAAACTGATAATGTAATATGTCACTGCTGATGTGTTTCGTCGACCTTTTAATGCCTTACTTGTTGCGCGCAGTATTGATTTGCCTAGACACTGTCTACCTCAGCCATTTTCTTTTTACTATTTTCAAATTCTGCTCTAATTGCAAGGTATATAAAATTTCTTTTTAAAAAGATCATTC
>NW_017158586.1:0-980 GCF_001652005.2 Ceratina calcarata
CACATGTAACGTACTCAATGAAATAACTGAAAACTTTAAAAATTACAGAATAGGTAAAATTATGAAAAATGTGAAAAGAATCAGCGATGGGTCAAGTCTAGCGTGGTCTCCCGGCTTCATGCACTCGCTATGCGTCGTCTGCTACAAAGATGGTGGAAGATGGATTATTGGCGAGGGCAAAGGCTCCGAAGGGCATGAAGAGAAAACAGCTCTGTTTGAGCCCACCGTTTTTAATTTTTACAGCAGCCTATGCAAAGGACTTAATGCCGGAATGGAGGAGTGATGAATCAACACCTGTAAGTATGTCGATAATGCAATCTTTATTCCCTTACTGCTTTGCACTTACAATTTCAAAACCGTTTTTAATTTTTACAGAGACATATCCAGAGGTTTTTACAGAAGCATATCCAGTGTTAGGAAGAAGGAATAATGAATCAACACCTGTAAGTACGTCGATAATACAAGTTTTATTCTCTCATTACTTTACACGTACGATTCTAAGACCAATTTTAATTCTTACAGGAGCATATGCAGAGGATCCATTGCCGGAATGAAGGAGTAATGAATCAACTCCTGTAAATACGTCGATAACCCAAGTTTTATTCTCTCATTACTTTACACGTACAATTCTAAGACCGTTTTTAATTTTTACAGGAGCATATGCAGAGGATTCAGTTATGGGAAGGAACAATTATCAATCAAGACCTGTAAGTACGTCGATAATACAATTTTTATTCCCTCACTGCTTTGCACATAAAATTCTAAACCGTTTTTTATTCTTTACAGAGGCATATGCGGAGGATCCAGCGTCGGAAAGGAGAAACAATGAATCATGACGCGCGGGGAGCCTGAGTTGGTCGAAGTTAATGTACTACCGAAGGCGGAGAGGCTGATTCGCGATTGATTAAATTGTGTTTCGGTGTTTATAAGAGGATTGATTAAACATTTATAGTTTCACAAATTACGTGAGAATTAAAAAC
>NW_017158586.1:1156-5906 GCF_001652005.2 Ceratina calcarata
GTTCGAAAGATTGTCGTCCCAAGTTCCGGTGTAGGGAGCTACCTTATCAGTAACCCAAGCCGGGACGTAACAGCGGCGCTAGTGTCTATGTTGCCAACTTGACGAGATGTACAGCCAAAACAAGCCTAGCGATCTTAAAAATCACTGCATACCCCCACCATGGTCGCGTCATCCCCACTACGGGCGTGAGGCATGTGGTGCATGTCAGTGTCAGTGTCATCGTTCATCGTTGGTCATCGTTGGTTATCGTAACGGATTGTAACGATTGTAACACAGAACAAGTCTCACGAGAGTTTCCAAATTGATAAATAAAGGTCGAAGATAGTGTCATGTGTCGTACAATACGATTTCTTTTGCTGCGTTAACTTGATATTAACGTTTTCATCACATCTACGACTCGTTATTAATTAAAAGTGCTGAATTCCTCTGTGTAAAGGAATTTAATACATACTGCTATCGTTCGAGGTTAGAAACTGTGCAGTGATATACCTTAAGTCAACTGAAATATACAAACAAGTCTTTGTGTATAAAATACTTATATTTGAAATGGCCGAAGATTTTGGAAGAGAAACACCGCCCGCGTACTCAGCGAACGAGGATACAAAAACTGCTGGACAACCTCTTTCAGATTTTTTATTACAACTTGAAGATTACACGCCCACGGTTATTATAATTGAAATTGAAACGCTGTTTGCAAATTATTTGTATATTAATTAGATTCATTTTTCAGGTGCCCGATGCTATAAGTGAACATTATTTACATACAGCTGGTTTCAACGCAACTGATCCAAGGATGTGAGTATTTTATACACAAGTTATTTTATTTAATAAGGTGATTCTTGTAACTTGATAACATTTGTACAGTTTTGTCATCTATTTACTTTCTAAATAGTACAGTGGCTGGGATGGAGATATCATTGGTTATGGAACTACAGCGATAGAACTTTGAATTGAAGTGAAGCGAAAAATACGGAAAATATGTTGGCACGGCTCGTAACGCTCGGGCATTGGTCAGCGCGGGTCCTACGCGTATTCTCATTGGTCAGGCTTTTTCGTTGAAAATTCAAAAACCATGCCTCACTTTGCGTTTTGCCAAAGGAAATTGTTGTTCAGAAACATATACAGAATCACCTCCCTTCGGTTCTAACACTTCTTGTATCTACACTACAATGTATCGGCTTCGGTTCAGTTCGGTATGCGCCAGTATGCGCGTCTCTATTCTGCTACTACTCCCTTTCCGCGCTTTGGTCATGCTCGCCGCAGTACCATCCAGCGTTGAGATATTTTTTCCCTCACGGCTCGCTTCCCCTGTTTTTCGCCCGTATTTCGATCCCCACTACTATTCCCCTCATGCGCCTTCGCTGACCATGCCTAGCATACCCCCATCAAGTACCAGTCCCCACCATGGTCGCGTCGTCCCCACTTTCCGGCCGAGGGAAAAAATATCTCAACGCTGGTACCATCGTCAAAGCATTTCGTCCTAGTGACTTTTGATTTTGATTCTGACAGTGACAATCTAACCCACGGTCTTAAAGATTATAAAATCGTGGTCTAACGTAAACGCTAACCCTAAAAATTACAATTAATCACGTAATTAACCGATATCTATTACAGAATTATTTTATAAAAATGTATTTGATGTCGACATTGCCAACTTGACGAGATGTACAGTAAAAACAAGTCTAGTAATTTTAAAAATCACTGACCAATCTCGCCGTTCCGAGAGTCTAGGACCGAACACAGTTCAGTTTTTGATCGTTCTGCGTATACTCCTCCCGTTTACCTCTTCCCAATGTGAACGCGTGCGCACAGAGTCACTGATGCGACGCCAAGCCGCTTCAGCCGCATCGTCCAAAGCGATCTATAGAGAGCTCGAAGTGTGTGCAGTGAAACATAGTTTTTGTGAATTCCGAAAATTCCGACTTTTTCCAAGTATTGAATATTTCCTTGTGCTTATTGTATTGTGGATTTGGAAATGGAGGAAGAATCTGGAAAATCTATTATGTCTCCAACAAAAAAAAACACATCGGGAAAGGTAAGAGTATATCTCATTGTCTACACTTCGATACTGTAAACACGAAATATCCCTATTTCTTTTACGTAAGATATGTGTTTCAAATCATTTTTGTGGTATACGTGGTATCAGGGTGCGCATATTTTTTCGTGCACGGCTCGCTTCCCCTCTTTTTCGCCCGTATTTCGAGCCCCACTACTGTTCCCCTCATGCGCCTTCGCTGACCATTCCTAGTATATCCCCATCAAGTACCAAACCCCACCATGGTCGCGTCGTCCCCACTTTCCGGCCGACCGAAAAAATATGCGATGCCTGCGTGGTATACTTACGCGTACAAAACTTCGTTCTCTTTATAGTTCGTCGGATCTTCACAGAAAATGACAATTATAAACCTTTACAAACATATGACCAGCGAAAATCCAACTCCAAAATATAAACCCATGATAAAGGAGCTATCGAAGCAAACGGGAATTGGTAAAACAACAATAGAGAGGACGATTTCTGAATATAAATCTACAGGCAGAGTAACCTCACCAAACAGAAAGAAACCGCGCGTAAAAATTTTTCAAAAATTGTCTGACGAAGAAATACTTGGTATACGCAAGAAGGTACATGATTTTTGGTTTTGTCGAGAAATTCCAAACATGAGAAAAGTATGGGAAGCTGTAAATGATGACCCGGAGCTCCCGTCCTTGAGTGAGTCGTCCGTGTATCGGATATTAAAGCAATTGGAATTCAAATGCATGATTCGTTGGCGCAATAACGCTTTAATCGAGAAGGACTACATTGTCGCCTGGCGGCAACACTACATTGAGGATATTCAACAATATCGATCAGAAGGGCGTCCGATATATTATTTAGATGAAACTTCGATTAACGTTGGAGATTGTAGACGAAAAATTTGGGTTGGCACAGCAGCTACCTCATCAACAAACACGGCAAAAAGCGCACTGTCGATAGGCAATCCTAAGACCTCTTGCAAGAGAGACCGGTTGATTATTGCACACGTCGGGTCGTCAGACGGATTTCTACCTGGAGCACTCCTTTGTTGCCAATCCAAAACAGATTCTGACGATTATCTCAAGGAAATGAACGGCGATACATTTTTTACGTGGTTCAGAAAGATTTTGCTCATGCTAAAAGATCGGGCAGTTATTGTGATGGACGATGCTCCATACCACAATATGAAAATTGAAAAATATCCAAATTTAGGTTGGAAGAAAAACGATATAATTACGTGGCTGATAGGTAAGGGGGAAAAGCTGCAGTCTGTACACTATGTAAAGGCGCAATTACTTAAATTAGTGGAGAAGCATAAGCGCCCGAACGACAAAAATTATGTCGTTGACGAGTTTGCAAAGCAGTTTGGACATACTGTAGTACGCCTTCCCCCTTACCACTGGGAATTGAACCCCATTGAATTGGCATGGACAGAAATAAAAGAATACATCCGAACTCAAAGTACAATGTACAAGTTTCCAGATGTTGAATACTTAGTTGAAGCAGCCGTGGAAAATGTGACCGCCGAGTCATGGCAAAATTTAATCAAGCATACAACGGAAGTAGAAAATAAGTTCCGTCAGCTTGACTACATCACGGACGATATGTTAGACGAAGGTGACCCCTGGGTGGATAATCAGTCCGATGATTCCGGCGGAAGTGATTCCGAAACTGAATAATACCATATAAAAAACCTTCACATTTTTATACATATTATTTGTTAATATTTAAATATTCCTATTACATTCATGTATATTTCTGGAAAATATTAAATGTTTGATTATTTTACGTATGCAAACGCGCAGTTCTTATTCATGTCTATAATTCTCTATCTTGCCTATTCATTCGTCCTGGTGTTTTGTCGTGAATACTGAACCGTGGTTCATGAGGCGGAAACTAATTTAAAGGGAGGCCTGAGAGCCTGAGACGCTCGCTGCGACCCTCATCCTCATCCTCATCACCTTTCAATCTGCGCGAAACGGTCCTAGATTCTCGAGACAGCGATAAACTAACGTAATCTAACCTAACCAAACCAACAGTATTAGAGTTGGCTGTGGGCATACGTTGATTCGACGTTCAGACAATGTACGGAATTCTGCAGAAATATGTCCAATACCGACGATGCTTCGTCCATTGATCTCATTAAAATGCATATGATCAATGTCGATGTTCTCGTCTTCGTGCAAAACGATATTTTTATCCATGTCGCTTTACACTTCCAACGAGGGTTGCCAGATCGAGGGACTTCTCCTCTTCCCCTGCTGTCCCCACTACTATTTCTTCCTTTAACTACATATACATGGACTGTTAGTCCGCTGGGAGAATCGTCGCTAACATCAGGTAGCCAACCTCCGCCTTCGGGACCATCACGTGACCAACCAGCGGCAATTTCAAATCACGGTTTACACGTATGGTAGAACAAATCTCGTCGAAGAGTCCGACGAAGACATAAATATTGAAGAGTGTCTACCATTACATAGCAGAGATGAAGAGGGAGATTGCTCATTTTTTCAATTGATCCTTAATGTTGTTGTGTACAAAAGTGTTTAGCAAAAAGAAATACGACTACTGATGGAAGGAAATGTAAAAATTCGAATCATAAGGGACTTTATCGTGCGAAAAAATCGGTTTTCGATTTTTTTAACTATGGCGCATTTCACCGAAAAATCTGGAAAAAATAGAATATAATAGGTGAATTGAGGCACGTCTACCATAAAAATATAAATGATGTAGAAT
>NW_017158586.1:6256-7865 GCF_001652005.2 Ceratina calcarata
ACGTATGCAAACGCGCAGTTCTTATTCATGTCTATAATTCTCTATCTTGCCTATTCATTCGTCCTGGTGTTTTGTCGTGAATACTGAACCGTGGTTCATGAGGCGGAAACTAATTTAAAGGGAGGCCTGAGAGCCTGAGACGCTCGCTGCGACCCTCATCCTCATCCTCATCACCTTTCAATCTGCGCGAAACGGTCCTAGATTCTCGAGACAGCGATAAACTAACGTAATCTAACCTAACCAAACCAACAGTATTAGAGTTGGCTGTGGGCATACGTTGATTCGACGTTCAGACAATGTACGGAATTCTGCAGAAATATGTCCAATACCGACGATGCTTCGTCCATTGATCTCATTAAAATGCATATGATCAATGTCGATGTTCTCGTCTTCGTGCAAAACGATATTTTTATCCATGTCGCTTTACACTTCCAACGAGGGTTGCCAGATCGAGGGACTTCTCCTCTTCCCCTGCTGTCCCCACTACTATTTCTTCCTTTAACTACATATACATGGACTGTTAGTCCGCTGGGAGAATCGTCGCTAACATCAGGTAGCCAACCTCCGCCTTCGGGACCATCACGTGACCAACCAGCGGCAATTTCAAATCACGGTTTACACGTATGGTAGAACAAATCTCGTCGAAGAGTCCGACGAAGACATAAATATTGAAGAGTGTCTACCATTACATAGCAGAGATGAAGAGGGAGATTGCTCATTTTTTCAATTGATCCTTAATGTTGTTGTGTACAAAAGTGTTTAGCAAAAAGAAATACGACTACTGATGGAAGGAAATGTAAAAATTCGAATCATAAGGGACTTTATCGTGCGAAAAAATCGGTTTTCGATTTTTTTAACTATGGCGCATTTCACCGAAAAATCTGGAAAAAATAGAATATAATAGGTGAATTGAGGCACGTCTACCATAAAAATATAAATGATGTAGAATCGTGACAACTTCTATATGAAATCAGAATTTCTTTATGCATTTTTTTCATTTTTTATTTTTCACGACCAAACTACGCAACGAAAAGATCTGGAAAAATTCTCCAATATCGAGTACCGTCCCACGAACATGTGAGAATTTCTTCAGACTTTTTGCTAAACGTTTAATAAGAGAAATATGGCAAAGACGCTAAAACTGATTAACACCCATAAATACACTCCGGATTGAGACAGAGGGTTAAAAATTGGCACAAGACGTTTGCTTTGGACACTCTATCGAATAAGGTTCTCCTATATGCTAAGGTGGACCATCTTCCCGAGTTGGTCGCAAGTTGCAGCACTTTCGAAGCGGTCTCAAGAGAGAACAAATGATACTCGTTAACCCCCCATTGCCCTCCATGTCCATTCAAGTCTATTGTGTAACCATCGTGTAACGAACGTCAGTACATAACTGCAGCTACGTTAGAATTTAGTAAGTAAAGCAATATTGCTAGTAATTTAACAAACACTAGGAAATTGTTAAAATTAGTAGTAAGATATAAAAGGAAGAGAGAGAAATAACGAGTTGACCTTTAGGTCATTAGGACTAGAGAGAAACCGAGGGGCGTATCGCGTCTTATCATTGTCAAGTAATTGTAATGAATAACTAAACTGAGGCTTATAT
>NW_017158586.1:7886-13203 GCF_001652005.2 Ceratina calcarata
CAAAGAGAAGTTTGCAAGTTGCTAATCCAAGGAGGTGCTAACATTGATGCTAAAGATGCAAACGGAGAAACGGCACTGCACCTAGCTAGTCAGGAGAGACACAAAGATATCGTACAAATCCTCGTAGAACATGGTGCCGATGTCAACTTGCCCACTCGAATGGGCGAGACACCGCTTCATTTTGCTGTACGAGCAAGAGTATTCGAAATTTTCAACTCCATATTCGGAAGAATGGGTGACGTGGATGCCCAAAGGGGTAAGGGAGAAACGGCACTGCAGCTAGCTATTCAGGAGAGACTCAAAGATATCGTACAAATCCTCGTAGAACATGGTGCCGATGGCAACATGAAGATTAAAGGGGGTGAGTCACCGCTTCATTTTGCTACGCGAAAACGACTAAAAGAAACTTGCAGAGTGCTACTCGAAAGATGAGTTGACGTGGATGCACAAAACGAATATGAAGAAACGGCACTGCACCTGAGCCATTCAGATGAGACACGAAGATATCGTACAAATCCTCGTAGAACATGGTGCCGATGTCAACTTGCAAACTGTAACAGGCCAGACACCGCTCCATTTTGCCGCTGAATGTGGTCAAATACGTATCATGGAAATTCTTGAATTCGGGCGTCAACATCGATTCCATAGATGAGAATGGTAATACTGCACTTCATCTGGCAACCTGCGCCGATCAGTACGAAGCCGTTCTGACTCTCATAGAAAACGGTTCGAACGTAAACATTGTTAATAAATACCATGAGACAGCGTTGCAATCACAGTGGTTTAGAACTATGAGTCACGACAAACGTTCCGTTATCCAACCACAGCTATTTAAAATGCAGATTGCTAGCTTGGACGTGAATAACGGAAATGTGGAGAATACTAATCTTACTACGGATATAAACTGGCAATCTCGGTTTCAGAAGAAATGTATTGAAGAAATACAGAGAATGAAAAGCACAAAAATTAATGGTACTATCCTAACGTTCTATGATATCCTAACAAAACGTATAGATCAAATAGCATTATACGCGAGAAATAAAGATATTGTTCAAGTTTTGAAACGGGGCAAATACCAGAGAGAATTTCCTACGTACGAAGACATAATAAGATGTCGTTTCAAAAGAGGTATGGTACGAAAGAAGTTGTTTGACAAGGGCGTTATATTTTTCCGCCGTTATTTCAGTAGAAATTGTGATTTACATTGTATTCAAGGAATATTAAACTACCTCAGTAACAAAGACCTAACGAATTTGAGGGATGCTTGTAAAAACGTACGGTCTAACATTAATGATGTAACGAAACGGGAAACACTGTAATACTTACTACTTACTATTTTTGTAATTGTTCATTTTAACATCTTGACACTAATAAATAATCATTTTGTGCTATTTTTACGATATTTTCTATCTTTCCTTTTCATTTGTACATCGATCTGTCAATTATTTAATGTATGTACATAAAATAAAAATGCCAATTTTCATTTCCATTAATTTATTAATCAGAATTATACATTTTTACAGTAAATTAGATTCGAAACAGAGGAAATTGATTTCAATAGAAGTCCGTTTAGACAATGTTATGTTTTCGGTTTCTGGTTCGGTAGTTCCATAATTAGTCAACAAAAATTCTGATTAGTAAATGAATGGACACGAATTTTGGCATTTTTATTTCACAACCCTCGACCGAATGAACAATTTTGGAAGTGTGTATTTAAGATCGAAAACTATCCCTCCTTTCTTTCAGTAATACGTTTAAATACGTACGTGCTAATGAATGTTAAGATGACTTCAGAAAACTATTGCTGAGATAAAACTATTGCTCGGATGAATCGTAATTAATAAATGAATAGAAATGAATCTTGGTATTTTTATTTCACGATTCTTAACCAGATAACCGAATGAGCAGTTCTGGGGGCGGCTATTATAAGTCAGTAATTACTGCCTTTAAAATCACCCGAGTAACTATGGAAGATTAATGGAAATGGCTAAATTCTGATTAATATAATATGTTCATGTAGTAAAAAGATATGATTTTTCTTTATTTATTTCTTCAAGTAAATTTCGTTTTATTGCAGTTATGATAATAATACATGTTTGTTACATAATAAAAACAGATGAGTAGCATTTTACGATTTACTATTACTCTATCTTATTTTAATGTTTTCCTATTTTTATATTATATCTTCTAATTTATGTGTGATGCATCATATAAGTACTTCTATCTCTCTATTAATTCTCTATTTCATTCTTACTAAAAGGAGGCCCAAGGAGCTCTCGAACTCCTGGAAGTAATATTGGCGGACAAATTCTGAGATCCCTGCCGGTAGGACCGGTGGTGTCGGCGAGGCCAGTCACGGGCGAGGCTAGATAGGCTAATGCTTGTGGGAGCGTGATGGGGGAAAGCCCGGTCGGCACCTAGTGGAAATGATAAAGCCTGGTCCGGCAGGCATCTCAGAATTTATCTCGCACGGCTCGCTTCCCCTCTTTTTCGCCCGTATTTCGATCCCCACTACTATTCTCCTCATGCGCTTTCGCGAATGCGTGTCTAGAGCGTGTATAGACCTGTCTATAAGATCGTGATCAAAGCAGATCCCTGCAAAATTTAGCTTTGGCAGCACCATCGAATTGGGGACGCCGAAACCTGGGCCGTGAGCAGGGATGCCAGAATGTAGGATTTCTCCTCTTCCCGAGCTGTCCCCCACTACTTTTCTTTGTCCCCACTTACGTTTCCCATGATTATTGGGAACACGTCTAATAATGCTCGTCAATGAGAGCTCGGTTAGAGGAGAAATCCTACATTCTGGCATCCCTGGCCATGAGCACTCTCAAGGCCCTCTCTGGTTCATTAATAGTGACTACATCTCACCAGAGGGTGCTTTGAACGTGTTAACGAAATAATGTATTGAGTGGCTATACTATAAAGGCTATACCCAGGATTATTCTGAAATCCCAGAATCCCTCCTGAATCCATGCTTGAATCCGAATCGAGTATGTCGTGATTACAACTGTTTACCAAACGAAAATGTAAAATTTCATTTGGACTGTTATTAAATGTTAACATACTCATCTGTGTTCGTTACCTGTTACACGAGTGCATTCATTTATGTGTAAATACAGGAATCTCCTTTTTACTAATAATATAACGTACAAAGAACTCGAGCAAAATGACAAAACACTTGGAACACATATACGACGTTTTACAAAATGCAAACAGCAAAAAAGTAACAGACAGAAGGGTACGTATTTTATATACAATTTTTATAACCTGCTGTGCATTGTATGTGTAACATCATTTTGGTAAGTCATTCAATTTATGCTTCGAGAACTTCTACGATTTTTAATATCTTTTTCACAAAAGTGTACATTTAAAATTTCATTGATTTCTACTTTTCACTTTAGAACTGCGTTGGGAGTCTATTACACCTTTACGAGAACAAAGAAATCATCGCAGAGATCTGCGAAAGTTCGAAGCATAATACAAACATTGTAACTTGGTCATACATAATCCATACAATTCATAAATTGCTAATTAGCGTAAGTATGACTCTGTTTATGCATTAATTTCGATAATAATAATTGTTTATTTTCATCCCTTTCGGACTTGAAAGGGATGTTACATTTGGCGATAAAATATACTAATTGTCTCTATTTAATACTATAATATTTTATGTATAGTTGCCATTGGTTCATGTANAAAACATTATACAAAATTTATGTTCGAAAGTGCCCAGGTACTACCTCCTTTACATTATATGTTCTTTTCGTCATTTTCATCTAAATGTCATCTTCTGTTCTCTTTCTTCGTATTCTCTTTTTAAGTCTTTATTCTTCTCTAATTGTTTTGTATCTTGGGTTGCATCTGATGCCTCTTATTCTTTCCTATTGCTCTTGTTTTTAACTGCCCTTTCCCACTTCTATTCTGATTTTCTTTAATTTTGTCTCTTTTACATAATACGTATATGCTGATGTATTGAAATCTGAGCCAAATGTCCACTTTTATTCTGATTTTCTCTAATTTTGTCTCTTCTAGCATAATACGTATATGCTGATGTATTGAAATCTGAGCCAAATGTCCACCTCGCATACTTTTCTCGTATGTTTTCCAGTCTCTTTTTCTCTCTCTTCCCATTCTCAAATTTCTGCTCCATGTAAAAAGACGCTTCTAAATAGACCATTGAAATTGTTTCTGATTTTAATCACTTCTTTTCCTTTTCTTAGTATTTCATTTTGTAAAAAACGTGATAATTTTCCAGATGCCTCACTTCTTCCTTTATCACTGTGTGACTACTACATTAATTTTAATATATAATAGCTATTATTGTTTTTGATACAGGAAGCTGATCGACTAGCTTCCAAGGAGATCAGCAATAAATCAGAAGTGGAACGGAACATATGCCTGCTAGTAGAAAACACGTTTCGGCATGCAGACTTTAATAAAAAATCATTGCTGAAGTGCAACGACGTGATGCCATTAATATTACAAGTTATAAGCAGAACTACGTACAAACCCTATTACGATACGTACTTGAAGGTATTAATTTCTTATGTACTACCGCTTAGAATACATCAGGTAAACATGTTACCTGAATTTTGGGAGGAGTTACTTGATGTACTATGCAAATTGTACAAACACGTGTCCTCTGTCATAAGTAAGAGAGCTGTTTTGGATGCTTTACACATGAGTGTTCAATATGGTTGTTTGCATTCAAACGTAAACTTAAACGTATCAGATATATTGTCTTTCATAGGTACGTAAATTAGATGTTTTATAATGAGAGTGTCGATCATTTTCTATTTAGTATTTTCAGTTATCTTCTTGCGGTTTCAGAATCTACTTTGCCTAGTGTAGTAAAGGCTCAAGAAGTTTTGGCGGATTCATTTTATAAACTTACAAATACAGTGTGCCGGCACATTGCTGCGGAATATAGAATTGTATTATGCCACTTCAGCGAGACTGTTTCATCAAGATTGAGCTCGTTGAAAGGACCCATTGAGAAGTACGAAGTTTTATTACTGTTCGTACGAATTCATCATCCCGAGGGAGTGAGCAAAGGTGATGATCGTGCTTACGCCAATGATTGGACACAGTGGTATGCGGAGCTTAGGAATATGTACGTGAACATTTTGAAGGATTTTAAAGCAGGCGAGCTACCGAGAACCTTCGTTCGTTATGCTGCTGAAGGTGAATATTTCTATTTTTTCAAACTATCTAATATAATAAATTATTCCCTCTGTTCCATAATAATAATAGCAAAAAAAAATAAATATAGAATGCAACGTTTATTATTAAAAAACTAGTGCTTTATTTTGTATAA
>NW_017158586.1:13404-25121 GCF_001652005.2 Ceratina calcarata
TAATTACTTTATTTATTAAATTCGTAACTATTTAATGTTTAAATATTTGATTTACAATATTTGGTTTTCGCCTATTTCTTTTTTTATCCATAATATCTGGAAATACAGAACTGGTTACAAAAAAGAGTAATGACTGTCATTACTGATAATGAATCCTGCAATTAGATCATGTTCTTTGAAAATTCGATAGATTATGAAATTATTTTTATACATGTTGAATTAAATTAAGCATTTAAGGACAACATAATTGATTTTAATACGATCTTCATAAAAGTTTTGAATCTATTCGACCAAAATTCGAGTTCACAGTTAAAAGCAAAATTAAACTATTTAAAATTGAATAACTTTTTTAAAATCGGACCAAACGACTCGAGTTTTCCTTAGTAGCCAATTGGATTAGTTTACTAAATTATCTGTACGAAAGATTGCAGAAAAATAAAAATTGGTGAAAAATCGGAAGAAGAAACATGGAGGTTTTCCAACTTCTTTATCTGGATTTGTAACGGAAACTGAGACAACAAATTTTTATTACTTATATGAGATTAATATATGTCGAAAATTTCATTGTTCATCACATGAAAGTTTGCAAGGTTCTTGAATCCATCTCTAATAATAATGATTTATGATTTCAGATCTTTAAACGTGAATCAAAATGAAACATCAACGCATACGCTCACGCAGCTGTTCATAATAAATAACAAAATAACCAACCCGAACGTGGTTTTAAAATTGTATCTTACGAACGTGATCAAATGGTCCGTTATGAGCGTCCGTACGTTGATAGTACTTTGTGAACATTTCCCATTGCCGGCTGACATTTCCGTATGCAGCATAAACGAATATTCGCCAACGATGGATGCGAACTCCGTCAGGTCGTCTCTTATAAAATGGTTATTGAACATTCCTTGGCAGAGGACAGTGACAGAAATCATAATCGACGAGCTCTGCCTATCGCTCATCAGTATGACATTAAAAACGAAACACGAGAATCGAATACGATTTAAGGAATACAACGTGAACGATCAATGCGACTGTTTAGAAGATGAGAACTCTGAATCATTTTATGAGCACATCGAACAGTGCTATCTGCTATTAACGTATAAAAAGAATTTGTTCACCGACGACGCGAAAAGGAGCGAAAAGCTAAAAGCAAAAGTTAATGAACACGTACTGTACATGCAAGAAATTCTAACATTCATGACGAACAGCTTGTACAGTATGATCAATGAAACTGTAAGAGGTGATCTTGATGTGATTATAATTAAAGTAGCAATTGTGGCGAAAGCTGTATCGATGATGAAGGAATTAAACATGATATCGAAAAATATCGAAGAGTTGCAACTCGTGCAGGGATTGAAAAAGTACATGGCCAACGTTAATACTTTACTGGAACGTCTGAACCCGTCGAAAGAGAATTATTCCTATTTGTACAGAGTAACGAAAGCGCTTTGTTCGCTGTACGAGACATCGTACGACGTTCAGGTAGCAGAGATAATCGTTTCGTCCGCGACGTTGAACATGTTAAAAAATATATTCAATTTAATGAACATCGCGGATGATGAGATCGCCAAATACGAGATTAGCAAGAATTACATCAATCAACAGAGGAGGCGCAAGTGTTTAAACAGAGAGGACGTAGAAGAGGAATGCTGCAAGTATTGCGACAAAGGTACCATTAGAATACAGGCAACGAAGGCGTTGGCACTGTTTTGCTGTATAACCGTGGAGCAAGAAAGCTCGCATGAAATTCAGATAAAACTGATGAACAATTTCCTAAACATAAATATGTACGATCTGTCTCACACGGTTAATTTTAAAATGGCTGTAATGGTTTTGAAGTCGTTATCCATGTACGGGGAAGGAAGATTGTGGGAAAATCACAGGTACTCGCCATTGGAAAATCTGTTGACATTGCATCGCACGTGTTACAAGGATGAAACCAGCATGCGTTACATATTCAGCGTTTTCCCGTACTTCTTTAAGTACTCTCTAGAGCACGACTCTTGTAAGATAAACGATTTAATGAAAATTATCGTTGAATTTAATAAGCTTCGGTCTGAGAAGAAGAGATATGGTTTCGTCGCTCAAATAGAGTATGTTAAGTGCCTTTCAGAAATTATTCGCATCAGTCCATCTCATTTACATTACAGTACGAACGAAGCCTTGGACGAAATGTCGGTATTAGAAGGTCTCTTGTCGTCTCTTACCAGTTCTTCGTTTATGGTGAGAAAAGAGGCAATCAAATGGATACAGAGTATATATTCTTCGAAAAGTATTGCGTTTTTATGGAAGGAAGCGTTGTTTGCGAGAATAGAAGCCTTAGCGCGTGCGATAGCGATTGACGAGAAGACAAACGTTCGAATAAATGCAGACAAGAAAGAAATTACAACGGCGAGTACTTTGTTGACGCTCGGTGCGATTGCCTCTACCAGCGGAGCGTTCCAGAGCCAGGCTTTGTCATTGATGTTACAGTTCATCATTGACAATGAGATAGACTGCGAGAAAATGCTAAAAACGATAAATATCGCTACAGATCGGGTCAACTGCTCGAATCTCATCGAAAAGAATCTCAGCTTCTTGTTGACTTATTGGTATAATTCAGAGTACTCGTCGCGATCGTTTCCTTGGAAGTTAATGCGTTGCGAATCCGAAACACAATTCTACCAAACGTGCAGTAATACCTTAGCGTTTATCAAGTTCAAACGGTTGGATTTGCCCGAGGTCGCTTCTGTTTGCAATCGCGCGAATTTGCCGTTCGAACAAGTGATCGAAAATATCTTCCCGGAAGTCCTCGCGTGGCTGTTATATTGTGTCGATGGGAACGAGAGGACTATTTCGAAACAATCTGCGTACGAGGTGTTTCATAAATTTCAATCGAACGAAGATGAATTCTGCCGGATGAGAGAATTTTCTAGCTTGCTTAACGGGAACTTCGCGAAGATTCTGGTGTATCTTGTTGGGAGATTGCACGACGAGGATCATCTCGAGGAAACGCTAGGGATAAGAATGTCATTGGCGTTATCGGATCCTCCTCACTTTAAGAAACCGGCGATAGACAATTGTTTGAAATTAATCGTCAGCAATTATTTTCAAGACGGCGTCACGCTGTTGGAATATCTCCTACGTTGCAATGGTTCGAGGATATTGCAGAGGGTGTTGTCAGACCTGAACGAGAGGATTCATAAACAAGGATTCGAAGAGCATAGGATAAAAGCTTTCCATCAGTACGCGTATTTTTGTACATTGGTCATCGACGAATTGCCGCGAGAATATTTTGACGCGATGTCTACATACGTGATAAAAGATATCGGTTACAGTTTACTTCACGTTATTAAAATATACGACGACGTTCGACGATTGGCCTGCAGATACTTTTACGACTTCGTTAAACGAATGTTCCCGGTGCGAAGCGAGCAGGTGAAACAAATTTTGAAGTTCACCGTCGCAGTTCTGGTGCCTATCGTTCAAACGGAAGAAACTTCCGTTGCTTTGGATATACTCAACTTCTTGATAGTTGATCAGAAAGCGTTGCTTTCCGACGTGATACAGAATTTAAACGTATTTCCTAATATCCCGGTTTTCCAACGGATACGAGAGATTCATAATAATTTGAAGCACCAGACGAAGAGAGTTCACACTTTGGAGGAAGAGATACAATATTTTCTGAATACCATGATTGATAAAAATATGGATTGCAGCATGGAAGATATATCTCATTTGCTGATGCAGCTATCGACGAGGAAAGAAGAATTGCGGAGATTGTACGACGCGCTTGAAAAGTTTCGCGGCTTTTCCGAAGATTGTGCCACAAGTTTGCTACACCAGCTGGTCTACAAACTTATAAAACTGACAGGATCCGCAGAAATGGATGTTTCTATTGAGGCAGCGAGATGTTTGGGCGAGTTAGGCCCGACAGATTTAATGTCAATGATTCTGTATCTCGAAAAGGGCCACATTAAGGAATCGTCCGACTTGATTGAAATATTGTCGTACAAGATAATAATAATGATGGTGAAATTTTTATTCGAAAGCGACATTGAGCTTCGGAGGATCAGCGCCGGTGTATTAAACGTCGTACTCTCGTCGTTTTGGGGTCGACAATTGCTGAACGCAACATATATGAACAGTTTAAAATCCGTTTTAGGCGAATCACAGGTTCCACCTCTAGAAACGAGTAACATTCAACCATTTATACTTGCCAATGATAAATGTTTAAAAGAGAGTAACATCGGTATAAATGAGACTAACCTTAATGAGATTCTTGACCAAGATAATACTATTTGGACGATTCAATCTGAAGACTCGTACTCTGATTGGATCGTCCAGGCAACGTGTAAAGTCGCGGTGTGCTTTACACGATTCTATTCCGAATATCTGATCCCCGTATGCCGTTTGAGTACCGATTTCTGTGAAATGATTTTACCGAGGATCGTGTATTTAATCATTCATACGGATGAGAATTCGACGAGCGCCATATGGAAATGCATCGATAGATTCTTCGAGCATCATTTCAATTTCAACACAGAAACGAACGTCCCCTCCCATAAATCAACGAACTGCGATCACCGCATCGTGCGGTGCATGTTGAACATAGTAAATTACATCAGAATGCAGATACCGAGCAATCATTTGAAGCTGAATTACATACACATAGCGAAGGCTGCTCATTATTGCTCCGCATATTTCACAGCGATATTGTACGCGGAGATGTCTTGCGAAGCCATCTTAAACGACGACGACAGGTCGACCAGCGTTTCGAAGATTGATCGCGTTTACCAATTGTCGCCTCGTCAAGGAAAAGTGATACAAGGCATACTACGAGATTCGTATGCGAAATTAGGCGACCTCGATGCCATCAGTGGCACCGGTTCCTCGCACTTGCAGCATTACTCTACTCGTATTCAACACTACGTCCATACCAACCAATGGGACAGAGTAATGCTTGCCAATGACGTTGAACTTTCGTAAATGGATGTTTCTATTGAGGCAGCGAGATGTTTGGGCGAGTTAGGCCCGACAGATTTAATGTCAATGATTCTGTATCTCGAAAAGGGCCACATTAAGGAATCGTCCGACTTGATTGAAATATTGTCGTACAAGATAATAATAATGATGGTGAAATTTTTATTCGAAAGCGACATTGAGCTTCGGAGGATCAGCGCCGGTGTATTAAACGTCGTACTCTCGTCGTTTTGGGGTCGACAATTGCTGAACGCAACATATATGAACAGTTTAAAATCCGTTTTAGGCGAATCACAGGTTCCACCTCTAGAAACGAGTAACATTCAACCATTTATACTTGCCAATGATAAATGTTTAAAAGAGAGTAACATCGGTATAAATGAGACTAACCTTAATGAGATTCTTGACCAAGATAATACTATTTGGACGATTCAATCTGAAGACTCGTACTCTGATTGGATCGTCCAGGCAACGTGTAAAGTCGCGGTGTGCTTTACACGATTCTATTCCGAATATCTGATCCCCGTATGCCGTTTGAGTACCGATTTCTGTGAAATGATTTTACCGAGGATCGTGTATTTAATCATTCATACGGATGAGAATTCGACGAGCGCCATATGGAAATGCATCGATAGATTCTTCGAGCATCATTTCAATTTCAACACAGAAACGAACGTCCCCTCCCATAAATCAACGAACTGCGATCACCGCATCGTGCGGTGCATGTTGAACATAGTAAATTACATCAGAATGCAGATACCGAGCAATCATTTGAAGCTGAATTACATACACATAGCGAAGGCTGCTCATTATTGCTCCGCATATTTCACAGCGATATTGTACGCGGAGATGTCTTGCGAAGCCATCTTAAACGACGACGACAGGTCGACCAGCGTTTCGAAGATTGATCGCGTTTACCAATTGTCGCCTCGTCAAGGAAAAGTGATACAAGGCATACTACGAGATTCGTATGCGAAATTAGGCGACCTCGATGCCATCAGTGGCACCGGTTCCTCGCACTTGCAGCATTACTCTACTCGTATTCAACACTACGTCCATACCAACCAATGGGACAGAGTAATGCTTGCCAATGACGTTGAACTTTCGTTTGGGAATACGAGTATGATCAGAGGTATGCATTATTATTTTATTATCAAGTTAAAGTGAAGAAGTTATACTTCGTTGCGTGTCATAATGTGAAATTGCTATAAGCAATTACCCAGAAAAAGTGTTAGAGCCGAAAACCGATGATTCTGGAGGTGTTTCTGAACAACATTTTTCTTTGATACAATGCAAAGTGAGGTATGGTTTTTGAATTATTGACGAAAAACACTGACCAATGAGAGCACGAGTAGAGCCCGCGCTCAGCCACGGATTGGTTGGTTCGAATCGCGACGCGCGGCGGTGGTTTAGCGCGGGCTCCATACGTGCTCTTATTGGTCACTGTTTTTCGTTAATAATTTAAGAATCATGCCTCACTTTACACTTACGCAAAGGAAATTGTTGTTCAGAAACGCTTACAGAATCACCTCTCTTCGACTTTAACACTTTTTCTGGGACAGTATAAGACTGTATAATGCAAAATAAATCGTTGCAGAAATGGCGAACGGATTACACCAGTCTGGTCTTCAATACCTGCTCGGTAATTTTATATCCATGTCGTCGAAGACTGGTGAAAAAATAGACGAAGATATTTTGTACGAGTCTGCTTGGCGCCTGGGCAACTGGGACGCCCTTGACGGCAACCAGTTCCTCTACTCGCAAAATAATTTCGGTTCGAAGTTGGATATAACCGAACGCGATTATCATTTTTACCATTATCACGCTTTGAAATGTTTCCACGAGGGTAACGAAGGAGGTGTAGCGGACGCGATACGAAACGCACGCGCAAGCGTAATCAAAGCGCTTAGAAATACTAGTTTAGGTAAGGAAACGTTACATCTTTCGATAGAAGAGACATTATCATTAGTAGGCTACGAATTTAAAACATTATACAAGGTGTTCCAGAAAAAATGTTATAGCCGAAGAGGAGTGTTTAACTTTTTCAAATTTATACGTATAAAAATGTCTTTCAGCTATTAACAAAGAAAATTCATTCAACGTTTTCACGATTTAATATAAATATCTCAAAGGAATTACTATTACTAATACTATTGTATTTATCATTGTAATTAATTAGGAATTATATACAGGGTGTCTCAGGAAAAGTGTTAGAGCCGAAGAGAGGTGATTGTGTAAGTATTTCTGAACAACAATTTCCTTCACCAAAATGCAAAATGAGGCATGGTTTTTAAATTATTAACGGAAAACACTAACCAATAAGAGAGCGTGTAGGGCCCGCGCTGAGCCATGGCCGAGCGTCACGATCCGAGCCAACCAGTCCTGGGTTTGCGCGGGCTCTACGCGTGCTCTCATTGGTCAGTGTATTTTGTCAGTAATTCAAAAACCATGACTCATTTTGTATTTTACCAAAGGAAATTGTTGTTCAGAAATACTTTCAGGATCACCCCTTTTCGGTTCTAACACTTTTTCTGGGACACTCTGTATATTCCTAGGTTTATGGATATATGTATAGTGTAATATCTCAAAGTTTTTTTAAATTATAAAGCAACTCTTAACTATTTCTGAGCTGAGGCACGTGTTCATTGACTTATACTACTTGAGAAATGCAATAATTGAGAAATCGTAGAAAGTAAAATTAAATAGTTCTTTTATCGAGCATATGTAATATCGTTTACTGTGAAAACAATGATTGTTCAAATGGAAACATCGTAAGCAGTGCGAACAATTATTACAAAAGCGAAAGTCAGCCTTATTTAAATCATTCTCGATAGAAGTGCTGGTGAAAAATGATGAATTTTTTTATGCTCGAATCGTTTGCCTCTTCTGGGACACTCTGTATAAAAATCTGAATTTAGATTTTTCTTATTATTTTCTTGATAATGTATAAAATGTTATTTTTATTTTAGAAAGCAACAAAACTATATACAAGAAATTAACACAATTACAATTGATTCGTGAGATTGAAGATCTCAAATTTGTCAAGGAAAATGATTATGGAAAGGTGTTGGACAAATGGCAGCAACAGAACATCGCAAATTTCAATGATTTTCGGTATATGGAACCTATTTTAACTCAGAGAACCGTCATGTTTCAAATAAATGACACGTTGGCGAACAATTCAAACATTAAACATGCATTATTCAATACATATCTTCAGCTATCGAAAATAGCAGCAGATAAAGACAATTTGCAAATCGCTACTCGTTCCCTAGGTATTACATACAATTCACATATAAATGTTTAATCGTGAAATCAGAATTTAATGTAATCATGCCTGTAAAAGTTGTTCTAGCAAAGCAGAGTGATTTATCTTCAAAAATCCAAGATCGACTACTTTATCAAGAAGCTCTGTTAGCGCGGCACAGAAACGATTTGGATGTTGGACGATGTCTGTTACTTAATTTAATAAATAAAAATACATTGGATGGAAACCTACGAGCGCAGATATTAAGAGTCTACGGAGACTGGATGGCCGAAACAAAATCGGAAAACCCTCAGGTATACGAAGTAGATTTAAATGAATGAACTTTACAGAAAGCAAATCTTTTGTACGAATATATTCAATTAAAGCAATTTATCAGTTGCTCTTTCTAATCGATTAAACCGTTTCTTAATTTTCAGACTGTGATAGAAGAGTATTATTTGAGATCTATAAATTTAAGTATGTCGATCAATGAACAGAGCAACGACCATGAGATTGTTAAGAATTTACACGATACTCAAGTAGCCCTTGCTCGTTTCGCTGATACCCAGTTCGAACAGATTAGCTCGTACATGAAATCGCCTCAGTTCGAAATCCTAAAGGAATGCGTTACGTATTCCTATAAAACAATTGACGAACAATCAGTTCCTGAGGACAGAGACGTTCGACAGGCCATGTTTTTGAGTCGCAGACAAAATACAAACGACGCTGAGGAATTGGAACACATACAGAAAGAGAGAAATAATTATTTAATTTTAGCTTTAAAGTAGGTAGTCTCATGTCTTTTTAATATAGAATATTTATAATATTTGCCTTTTAATCATACAATTTGCTTGCGCGACAGGTACTACTTGAGAACGTTGCAACAAAGCGAGAGTTATAATTTATTAGTATTCAGGGTAATAGCTCTCTGGTTGGACAATGTACACCACAAGGAAGTTAACGATTTATTAGAAGAGAACCTGAACTTTATACCCTCTTTTAAGTTTATCCCGTTAGTACCGCAACTGGCAGCCCATATAACCGAAGATCTTGATCAATTCCACGCAAAGATATACAATATTATGCGACGGTGCGCCCTAGAGCATCCGCACCATACGTTGCCAGTATTGCTGGCATTGAAAAATTTGTATGGGGATTGCGATAATAGTTCAATTAGAAAAGGGAAAACTCCAGAACCGAGAGTTCTCGGTGCTCGAAAATTGTTAAAAGAATTAGGAAAGTTTAATATACGGAAAATTATATTCGAAATGGAACGACTATCACGAGCTTTAGTGACGTTGGCTAATCTTCCTGCTACTTCGGCCAAGGGTACGCCTATTATTGTATTAAGTGATTTTGTTTGTAAATATATTTATGATAAGCTATTTTTTTCACAGCGGGCGTTATTGTTAAAATTCCCAAGAACCAAGAAATATTGAAGATAAAACAGTTCGAAAGTATTTACGTGCCGACGTTAAGGATCAATGTGAACCCTTCGCAACATTACAATTCCGTCGTCGGTGTCGCTAAATATGCGGAGACGTATGAAACCGTCGGAGGCATAAATACTCCGAAGAAATTGGTTTGCATCGGTACAGACGGAATAAGTAGATATCAGTTAATAAAGGTATATACTGTTCGTTAATTTGTTGTTTCTCAACGTTTAGGTACGTGGATTTTTTACTGTACGATCTGAACTTCCAGGGTAAGGATGACTTACGGCAAGACGCCGTGATGCAACAAGTTTTCACCGTGATGAACACGTTGTTACGATCACACGAAGAAACTAAACGCAGGAAACTGGCAATTAGGACGTACAAGGTAGTAGCGTTAATTAACATAATGCACGTATATTTATTTCAGTCTGTTGGCTCAGAAATGTACTCGGTTAATTTCTCTTACCCATACGTTCCTCACTCCATCCTCTCATCACTTCCTTCATCTTTTTAATTTTATTTCTACTATCTTACATTTTGTACCTTTAGCGTTGTCTTAATAATTTTTCATATTTCAAATTGGATATTTAATCTTGAATGATGGAATTTATGCTTTCTCTTAGGTCGTACCCTTAACGCAGAGATCAGGTATAGTGGAATGGTGCGACAATACTTTACCCATTGCAGCTGTATTAGTCGGGACGGATAGTCTTCCCGGATTGCATAAGAAGTACTACCCGAGAGATTACACAGCAAGACAGTGCAAAGAGAAATTAGCAGTAAGACAGTTCAACGTTTTCACGTACATATTATTAGATTAATGCATAGAAAATGGAATCTTCCCTGAATCTTTTCAGTCGAAAATTATTATTCTATTTATTTTATGATTATTATTATTATCATTATTGTATTTCATGTATCATTATTATATAGAGTGATTCACCAGACATTACCACCTAGATTTTCGTCGTTATTATTATACGTAACAAAGGATGTTTGTATATAATATTCAATCGATTTCGAAAGGCACATTCTGCTGTTGCGAGCTATTTTGTAGGTGTGTACGTAAAGACATGAAGGTCATCAACGTCTTTTTAAATGGGATTGTGTAGTTTTTCCTGCATCAATCGATAAAGCTTTATATTCTCTAGAAAAGAGTATTAAACTATTGTTAGTAAAAAGACACTAATTAAGGAGATACCTCGAGAATCGTATTATGGGACCACATTTTATCGAACAGAAATGTGCAGACATTTGACAAACACTTTATAGTCATTTTTACATGATTTATCATTGCATGACAAACATTGTGGCTCCTGTTGCCCTGCATATTATGGAAGAATGAGAAGAAGTGTATTAACCCTTTGTGCACTCGAGGCCTTTTGCGCTCGAGCGAACCAGCAGCTCGAGACGATTTCGGCNTTATTATATAGAGTGATTCACCAGACATTACCACCTAGATTTTCGTCGTGAAATAAGTTTTCTGTTTAGGCAGCAACGAAATACACGCCCAGTAGAAAATTGAAAGTGTATATGGATTGTTGTGAACATATGCATCCCGTGATGCATCACTTTTTTACTGAAAAATATCCTTCGCCTGAGACGTGGTTTGAACGACGATTGGCGTACACTCGCAGGTAGCATTCGCAGTATTTCAAATACTAACTTCTTAAGTCTCGTCTTCGATTAATTCTATTTTCTCTAATCTACAGTATAGCGACAACGTCAATGGCAGGATACGTACTGGGATTAGGAGACAGGCATCTGAACAATATCTTAATCGATCAAACAACAGCAGAAGTTATCCACATTGATTTTGGTAAGAACTCGACTGTATAATGTAATCAAAGAGCAAGAACAGTATCATTACGGTGACCATAAGTTCTGTATTTCCGGGGACAGATTGCTGAAATACAGAACAGTCTCTGAAATTTTTTTAAGAAATACAGGACGTTCAAATGTTCTGTATTTAGTTTTTAGTCCTGTATTTGCATATTATTATATATAAATTATTTAGCATCAAATATGATAAAAATAAGCCTTTCTCAACAAAGTTTCTAATTTCTTTTTTT
>NW_017158586.1:25126-27337 GCF_001652005.2 Ceratina calcarata
ATACATTGTCTAAATAATATCGACTCCGCTCGGATGATCGCCGATATCCCGCTTCCGCTGACTTCAGTGGATCCTCCACGTGGCCACACACATCCTTACATTCCCACAATAAATTGTAATAATCCGATATTTCTACGAAGTCATTATGTTCATTTTTATCTCTTTGTCAATTTTCATGATTGATAAATTTCGAGATGATTTTGTACGTCATGAAGACTTCATTTTTGTTTTTTGTTCTTTTCGCTCTAAGCAATTCTTTTTGTTCAATTGCTTCTTCCTTCCTTTCAATAGATAATTTATGAAATAATTCAATACAAGAACTTTGTTCATTTTTGCCGTTTGTGTGTTCTTATAATTCCCAGCTTCTTTTATGTCCCCGATTTTGCTCCCAAAAATATGGTCACCGTAAGTATCATAGATATCTAATTAAGTATTTCTATTTTAACGTTTTAAAATATGCTTTAAGGTATAGCATTTGAACAAGGGAAGGTACTACCGATGCCTGAAACTATCCCCTTTCGACTCACACGGAATATTGAAGCAGGGATGGGTGTATCTGGCGTCGAGGGTACAATGAGGCATTGTAGCGAGAAGACTTTAACGGTGTTACGTGACCAAAAACAAATAATTATAACGTTACTCCAAGTACTCTTGTACGATCCGTTATTTAAATGGACAATAACACCAGCCAAGGCTCACGATATTCAAAGCGAAAGGTCGTCGAGATCAGTCGAAAATAATCAATGTATGTGAATCCAAGAAAGCTTATTTCATGCTGCCTTTTTTCCTTCGTTATATTAAAACGATATCTTATGTTTGTAGATTCTACAGAGACCAACAAATCAGCCGAAAGAGCTCTTCTACGGATAGAACAGAAATTACAGGGAACAGAAGAAGGATTGGTAACCAGTGTGTCTGGCCAAGTGGAGAGGCTTATACAAGAAGCTCGTGATCCTATGAATCTTTGCCGTGTATTTTGTGGATGGCAGCCATATCTATAACAGTATTACTTGTTTACAGAAATTCTAAAAATGTGATATGTAGTTTAAGAGTTAAATGTTTATTTTATATACGTTCATACGTATAATTATACTATTATTATAATTATACGTATAATTAATCTGGAATATTGTTCAGCTTTTAGTTTCTTGTTTGTTAACATTTTATACGAATTTTATGATACAAGTAATTTTTTAACACGTTGACTGCCGTGACCGGCGACACGATTAATAGTAAAATACATAATTAGAGTAAATATCGATACTGATAAATTTTAAAATAATACGACTGTTACTACAATAGTTTGAAGAAATTAATGCCATATAGAACGTACACAAATTATTTTATTAATACAAGATAATATTTTAACATAATATACATGTTGGCGCCAAACCACATAAAATGCGCGCAGCAATCAACGTGTTAATCATATGCGTAGCAAGCATTATTTAAAATTATAATTTTTATCTTTGAAAGTTGAAGTTTAAAGTAGTTCTGGGAATATTACGAAATTGATATATACAATAATGAATTGAATGGGTGTAGTACACCGAACCACCCGTTTCACATCTATTTTGGACCGCCCTTTGCATCTGTCGCACAGTTTACTTCGTTAGGGGTGCAGACTGGGTACAGGTCCCAGTTTTCGGTCCCTTTTTGTATCTCAGTCAGACAAATCTACCAACGACAGAGCTTCGGCACCGGAGTTTCACTTCAGATGCTCAATAAAATACGGTTTTTTTACAGTTGAAGTAAAAGCTTGAAGTTTATAATTTTTTCAAGCTACAAAGTCGCATTGTTCGTACTGAAAATTGTAAAGAAAATGTTATTCTACGAGTTTTATCTTTAAAGTAGGAGTTAAGATATTTGTAAAAAGAATCGTCAATATTCCTTGAACTTTCAGTTATAAAATAAGCTATCATCCATGATGCAGCTTTTTATATTAGCCGAATAATTGAGCATCACAGATGCACGCGATGCCTAGTTTTAGCATATTTCTGGAAGCGAACTTAGGGACAAAAAAGAAGATGGGAATTATAACAACACACAAACAGCGACAAATAACAAAATTCCTGTATTGGATTATTTCATAAATTATTTAATTCTGTTTTATACATATGTTTCAATTTTAATTCTGAACGTTTTGTATGTATACCTAGTGTCATAGAGTGCAATGGATGCAGCCTTCAAGTCTTCAAGTCCATGTATATT
>NW_017158587.1:0-324 GCF_001652005.2 Ceratina calcarata
GCAGCGAAGTCGCGGGGAAAGTCTAAGTCTAAACTTCACACGAATATTCTCAGCGAGGTGAGACAGCGTTTCCACGTTCTAAGACCCTTAGTTCAGACTAATCCGAAGGGCTGTGGTCTAACGCCCTTTTATACCTAAATGAGGCCCTTTCCCGGGGTGGGGATGACCATATTTGGGCATTTTCTAGAAGGTTCCACACTAGACTCGCCCCGTGAGTCACCCACGCAAGGGATGCGTACGTGACCGTAACAAGCAAATCATTGGCATACACGTCATTTTGAAGCTCTATTCATAAGCTGTCAAAATCAGTCACCAGTGTTTGAT
>NW_017158587.1:1497-3086 GCF_001652005.2 Ceratina calcarata
AATCAGAAGAACACCGTGCTCGCTTAACAATTGATAATTTACATATCTAGTCTAACTCACAGATAAATAGAATTATGATTCACATTAATGGGGAATAGATAAGAGAGCAAAAAAGGTACTTATTAAAGTTAGTATCAAATAACTTGTTAGGGGATAGGTGGCCCCTAACGGGTCCGGAATCGAGGTACTAACGCGAAATAAACCGGACACGTGAATTGCACTTTTTAACGCTTTTTTATTTTGAACCAAGTTCACTTGGGACGTCGGACTTCAGGCCTGGTATCCGGAATTGCCGGGGAATGCTGCTTCCCGACCGTCGTCGGATGAGGAGGCGCCGTCCGTGTTCGTCCTCGTCTGTGTCCTTCGTCGATTCAAATCCTTAACGTCTTCGACGTTCTGTATTCCTGAAATGGTGCAAATGCGAATTAAATGAGAGTTACGTCGCACTTCAATCTCGTGCGGAAAGAGTCGCCGATTCTGGGCAGAACTCTGCGCAGTGGACTGTATTATTTTCTCGATCTATGCAGCGGCTTCACCAGTCCCTTGTCGTGAAACGGAGCAGAATCACGCTCAACGTTCGTCTCTCCACACCGCGTAACTGGTGGAAGCTCGTGGCAACGAGCTTTGAGACCCGACCTTATAGGGCGCGATGTAACTTACCGCACCAGGACGGCCTCGAGGACGACGAACTGCAGCAGTGCGTTTAACGCAACGTGCTGCCCAAGCCGTCAGCCGTTTCTAATTCAGTCTTAGAGGTGGCCTAAGACGGTGGATTCAGTCTTCAGTCGACCTATGAACCCGAGTTGAACGCAACTCCGAAATGTCCAGTTACTGGTACAAATCGTGGCTCTTATTCGCTTCACCGCGAACTTCTTCTGCGTGGCCGCTATTTTCTTTAATCGAGGTTCCTCCTAGCTGGGAACTTGTACGTCTTGCCGAACCGGCTATGCACTACGTCTTGATTCACGAGTCTAATTACTTTTCCGCGATCAACGACAATCCGTCGTTGACTCAGGCGGAATCTTGTCTATGTGTTATTTTCCTCGCGGTTAGCTCTATTCGTACCTTCGGAGAAAAAACCTCAATCCGAAGGCCGCACAAAATAACTGAACCGCGAATCGAATTTATTAAATTAATTTCCGATTTTTAAACAGAGCATATACTTAAAATTGACATATGTGCACTTTAGTTTAGAGACATTTATTGTAATTGGATGTATACAAAAGCAGTAATAATTATTTAAGAATAGCTTAACACTAAGAACGTTAATAGGATAGGACGCACGGGTCCTCACGCATGTCGACTGTTCGTCATAACAGGCTGGCAACTCTAACTACGGACGGGCTGCCAACCTGAATACATAGCCTATAGAGATCTCTTACCAACAAAAATGCTTCAAGAATTAATTAATTTTAGCCAGAAATTGTATAAAAGAATTACCCCATGTCTCTAGATATTTCTTAGTAATTGAAAGTGTGCTCGAATATAAATTAATGCAAATGCAAGCAAGAGGTAGCTCCTTGTAAGTCAGTAACGTTAACCCTTTGAGTGCTATGGGCGCACATATGCGTCCAACGAAAGTCATCGCT
>NW_017158588.1:0-239 GCF_001652005.2 Ceratina calcarata
ACAAAAGCAGATAAATAGACCAAATTAATGCAGATACTCATTTATTCATTTCAAAGTATATATGAACTGAATAAAATATACATTTTGTTCACAGTAGAAATTAATTACAAATATACAGTGTATTTTAAGCTAAAAAAATTTCTGATCAGTAAATATAATACAGTTGTAATCGTAACATCGCCTGTAACTCGTGACACATATGTGATAGATAAAGATATAAAAAAATACAAGATCGACGA
>NW_017158589.1:0-239 GCF_001652005.2 Ceratina calcarata
ACTGATTTTTCGCTAACTACTAATTGTTGCAGAAAATATAATATACTGTCCCAATTTTCCAAAAGTGAAGTTACCGAGTGAAAATGCGAAAGCTATCGCATCGAGCATAATTCAGAAGTTTTGCGCTTGTTGAAATTCGCGAAAAATAGCCGAATGTTTGGAACTACTATAAATAAAATTCGCTACTTTCTGCAATAATTCCTCGGATACCTCAGGAATGGTACTGCATGCTGCACACA
>NW_017158590.1:0-239 GCF_001652005.2 Ceratina calcarata
TAAAGCCCAATCGAACTACTATAGCGGATCATTAATTCGATTCAATTTATTCGAGCGAGATTCGAGTTTGCTCAATTCCCTGCTCATTGATAGATACATCAAAATATCTTACGACGTTCCCTTCGAATGTAACATTTTTTATTTCCCTTTGTATCACATTATTATTTCCTATTGATAGACACTAACACTAACTATGTTTATCGCGATTCCATTACACTGACCGTAGTCCTTTCTCGATA
>NW_017158591.1:0-239 GCF_001652005.2 Ceratina calcarata
CAAATACCAGTGAATGAAGTTCCGAGACAATATAGCGGAGCGACATTAGTATTCGTTGAAGATGAAACTGCGATGGACTGGCTGACTGAACCGGAAGGAACCGATCGAGTGCGGGAAAATGATGGACATCGTGGAGAGAAAACTCTTTATGAACTGAAATTAGAAAAAAGTTTGCTCGGCTGATAAGAGAGAATAAACAATTGAGAAAACAATTGAGGGACATAAAACAGAAACTTGTA
>NW_017158592.1:0-239 GCF_001652005.2 Ceratina calcarata
TCAATTCACGATCCGCACCTACAAAGTTAGTTGCGTTGTCGCTGTAAAGGTCGGTAGACTTTACTCGTCTTGCAAAAAGCGCTTTAGTGCGGCCAGGAATGCGTTAGTTGTCAAATCGCTCACTAGCTCGATATGTACTGCTTTAGTGGTGAAGCTTACAAAGATTGCGACATAAGTTTTTAATTTTTTTGTATTACGATATCGTTTCTCTTTTATAAAAAAGGGACCGCAGTGATCAA
>NW_017158593.1:0-239 GCF_001652005.2 Ceratina calcarata
AAAAAACTCAATAAAAGATTTATATCTATCATTATATCATAGCTTGTATAAAAACGAAGATTAAAAAATCAATACAAATGATCTAATAAATCTGAAGCTAGATAACTGAACATTTAATTCGTAGAGGCAATAATTGAGATGAGCTCATAAGTAGGGTCAGTCACCCTGCATTCTCTCTGACACTCTCTAGAGCAGTGGTGGGCAAACTTTTTTAATGGGGGGCCACAAAGTTTAAGAAA
>NW_017158594.1:0-239 GCF_001652005.2 Ceratina calcarata
AAATAAATGACACAAACCAATAAATAATATCAGAATAAAAACAAAAAGAATCGGACTGAACAATACTCACTCATCGACATTAATCACAATCCGAAGAACATAAGAATATAAAACTCACAATCAAATGACACACAAACATCAACAAATTAACTGAAAATCATCAAAACATTAACACACACACGAATAATAATTTATAACATACAATTACAGAATATATATACACAACAAAAACCTGGTTA
>NW_017158595.1:0-239 GCF_001652005.2 Ceratina calcarata
AGACGTCGCGGTGGTCAAAAGTACGCAGCTAGCCTATATGTTCGCCACTAACACGACACTTACTATTCAGAGTTGTGCTTTAATTTCCTAAACAAGAAGTTTTCCTTAATTCTTAATGTTTTGAAGAGAGAAGTTTGAATGAACGACCGATTCGACCTTGATTTCATTTAGGAAAATTATTACACAACAACATGGGGAACGTTATTGGAAGCCTGAGTTCTCATAATACAAATCGTGAC
>NW_017158596.1:0-239 GCF_001652005.2 Ceratina calcarata
AAATACAAGTGCCGGATATTATTTTTGGCATGGAAAATAATAGAGAAGAATCTCAACGCTGCAAGTTTCAGAATGTCGAATATTTAGTTTCAATGTTGAGGAAAAGTGTAACAGACTATTGTACACTCAAAACAATTAACTTTACGTGCAAAGATAATGATATGCAAGATTTCCTGAGTAATCGTTTAACATTCGCTGTTAATCAGCCTAACGCACAGGAATTAGAATTAATTATCAAG
>NW_017158597.1:0-239 GCF_001652005.2 Ceratina calcarata
CATCCGAATTTCGGACTTCTATCAATTATTTATTGACGGGAGGGAATTTCTCCCCTCCTTTCCGTTTGCAGATAGATAATGGGTTATTTATTCATTTATGTTTTTATTCCTGTCTGACTCCCGTCATTTATCGTTAGTTTCTTCGTTTCTTCGTTCGCTTCCTATAACTCATCCGTTGTTATTATTAATCGTCTCGGTCGGATTTTGTGTCAGTCAGTATTTCCTACTCCGTTCCCGTA
>NW_017158598.1:0-557 GCF_001652005.2 Ceratina calcarata
TTGTTTAGGTGTTCAGCCTGCTGAAGGAGAAGCACCCGAAATTCCGACACCAGATCGTGGCTGTGGCGGGAGATTGCGTTCAACCGGGCCTCGGGATGTCTGCCGCGGACAGACAAATGGTAGCGCGGGACGTCTCGATCGTATTTCACGTGGCTGCGACGGTCAGGTTCGATGAGAAAATGAAACTCGCTGTGCCGATCAATGTTCGCAGTCCGAAAGATGTGATAGATATTTGCAAGGAGTGCTCGTGTCTAAAGGTGATTTCGATTCGATATTCCCTTCCAAGTGGACGTTTTATAAGTTTTTAACACGCGGAGGGTGTAACGAGTGAAGAACTTTGCAGGCGTTCGTGCACGTTTCGACCGCGTATGCCAATTGCCCGTACAATCTGATCGAAGAGAAGCTGTACGAGCCGCCGATGGACGCGGACAAATTAGTGACTCTTACAGACTGCATGGACGAGAAACTGGTCGAAGAAATCACCCCGCGGTAAGAAAACGAAGAGAAAATTGAATAATATTAGAAATATGGGATTTATTCGATAAATACTCAGTAAA
>NW_017158598.1:565-1379 GCF_001652005.2 Ceratina calcarata
TACAGTCATATAACAAGTTATTAGTAAATGTTAATAATAAAGAAAATTTACTTCACTTGGGAAAAAAAATAATTTATGCATTATTATTTGTACATTTGCCCAAAAGCAGTAAAAATTACTTCCTTTGGCAATCTAGTGTTAATGAAGGCCTGGGTCATAAACACTGTCCTCAGTCGGAGTTGGTCTTTTAAAATAAAGCCCAAAACCTTTTTGAGGGGCGGTAGGCTCTTCTTTACTTCTAGTATGGATTTCGTTTAGTTCAGATGTTCTTCCAAGCCGTTTAAAATTAAAACATTCAAGTCATCAAAAAACATCAAAACAAGTTTCTTTCATTCAACCAATAATCTAATATCTATCCTCCTCAAACAGAATGTTAAAGATTTACAAAAAGGTGCACAAGTTCATGGACGTCCTCGACTACTTCTCGATGAAGGAATGGAAATTCTCAAACGACAATCTTAAGTCGTTGTGGAGTAAATTGTCTGAGAAGGATCGCGAGTACTTCGGTAGCGACATCCGAGAAATCGACTGGGATCACTACTTCCGTATGTACATGCGAGGCATTCGCATTTATCTGATAAAGGATCCGATGGACACGCTCCCACAAGCGCGCATCCGATGGCAGAGGTAAATCGAATTATCTCCCTAATGAATAATTTTTACATTCTTAACATTCTTCTTCATATTCAATGACTGACTGAGTACATATTTTGCTTCCTGCGACGTTGCCCTTGGAACTTCGATCGGCACTTGGATTCCTGTATTATAATATCTATTTTCGATGCATGAATACAGTCAGTGGTGTGTACATAAC
>NW_017158599.1:0-239 GCF_001652005.2 Ceratina calcarata
CATCATCAGATCTTTGACACCAAAAACAGGGAATACCATTCCTAAAAAAGAGAGAGGTATTAACTTACCAAAAAAGGCATGTGATTGATGATACTACATATAAATAAAATATAAAAACTTTAAAATCCCTGATCCCAACGCTACGACACACGAATATTATATTTAACGGGCATATACGAAATGGAACCCATGACCCAGACATAACTGGGCCTACATACAACCCGTACAAAGCCTTCTAA
>NW_017158600.1:0-239 GCF_001652005.2 Ceratina calcarata
CCTCTTAACTCTATAATAATCTGAATTCATAAAAATACATTAAAAATATTAATTGTGAATCATGAGATCGGTTGTTTCAGTTAACAGCAAAATGGTAATCCAGTAGTAATGCTACTTCTACTGCAAATCCATTAGTTTCAAAAGTTTAATTAGATGATTAAATTTAGACTTACATAGACTCAGTGTGCTCCCAAAGCGCTCAGATATCTATCAGTTTAACACATCAACATTTCAGTAAA
>NW_017158601.1:0-239 GCF_001652005.2 Ceratina calcarata
ATGTAATACGAAATGATATTGTAATACTGTTTTTCTTTATATTAAAGTGAAATACAATCATTTCTTTTCTATTATTTATTGTACATGTATTATTAAATGCAGATTGTTCACGAATAATTGTACTATTTACAACAATGCGTTGTTCTAGCATTTTTTAAATTAACACTCGAAGTCACAGTTTGTTCAACGTTATTGTATCTAAATGCCAACAGATATGTACACAGATTATTGTATATTAC
>NW_017158602.1:0-239 GCF_001652005.2 Ceratina calcarata
ACCCGGTGCGCTCTTCACATTGCAGTAATGGACCCGACACAGCGCCGGAACGAAAAGACGAAAGTCACGGTGCCAGCGGCCCGGCCACCACGGGCCGAGCTGGCCACGCCAGCGCCGCCGCCGAGGCCGGCGCCACCGCCAGAGCGACCGCGCGGCCCGCCGGCCCAACGGAGACCCCCGGCCTCCGTCGTCGCCGCCGCCGCCCACTGGCGCCGCGAGAGGGCGCCCAGGCCGACGCG
>NW_017158603.1:0-239 GCF_001652005.2 Ceratina calcarata
CTCCAAGTTAGTCGTAATAACAGAAACATTTCACTTATTATTATAGTATAGCATAATAAAAGAGAAGAAAATACAAATCATTCAGAATTCTTAGGACTGAAACTAATATTTTTTATCAGGTACAAATAAGACTTCATTAATGACAGAAAAAAGAAAAAAACTGTTTCATTAATTTGTGCAAACGTCCTGGCATCTGATGCTTTATTAAATTTATTAATTATTAGTATAATCGAAGCAAC
>NW_017158604.1:0-239 GCF_001652005.2 Ceratina calcarata
TTTTTATTTTACGATTGCAAACATTTCCCGAGACGCTTTAATAACACGTTCCATCAGCCAGGGAACCGTAACTAATTAACGAAGCCGGTAAATCATAATTTAAACTACATTTAGAATGTTACATTTGAATCACGACTACATGAATAGACAGTTTTATTTTATAATTAAAAATCCTACGATTTAATGAATAAACGTCGATTGGCAATCGTTTCCACGATTTCTTCAATAATGTTTCCGGC
>NW_017158605.1:0-239 GCF_001652005.2 Ceratina calcarata
AATAGTATTGAACTGAGAGAGCAGGAATCAAATTCTAATTCTGCATTTATATATAGTATGTATATGTATTAAGTTTTCATAAAAATTTTTGTGAATAACCCGAAATACCATAACACTAGTTTCGAAAATTGATCAGCCGTCGGAAGTTGCCACAGTACACGTGCGTGCGTACATAGTCGTTCCTGAAATGAACAAGTTTCCCTTGTATCCTCCGATTTAATTAGTTTCGACAAAGTTCA
>NW_017158606.1:0-239 GCF_001652005.2 Ceratina calcarata
ATATCGCTACTTGTTGCGAGCTACGGTTACGTTACGTTGCGACTCAAACAAAGCTGTATTCAAACTGTTAGTAGCTTGTATTGCCAATAGGGAGCATTCAGCATTGCCGTTGTCATGACTCATGACTCATGAGTGCAGTGATGCTCGCTTGATGTAAGCAGAGAGGAAATGAGAGTGCTCACGGCCAGTGTGGCCAGGTTGAGGACGGGAGCCACCGAGAATCTGCCCCTCCACTTACG
>NW_017158607.1:0-239 GCF_001652005.2 Ceratina calcarata
CGTCAAAAATTCCATCAACATTTTCTTTACAATTATTTGAATGGCTGACAGACTGAATAAAGATCAAATGTGTTTTGTACAAAATTAATTTAAATACAAATGAATGCTTTTTATTCATACTATATTGTTGAATAATCAGATTTACCAAAATAGTAAAAATCCAAGTAGCTATTGATCCAATTTCAATTTGATAGTTGCATGTATCGAAGTTTGCAATTTTTTTTAAGTTATTTCACGTC
>NW_017158608.1:0-239 GCF_001652005.2 Ceratina calcarata
ATCACATTATATTCTCCTAATACAAAGTCCAATTTTAGACAAAAATTTGTCATTTCGAGAATTCCTGAAAATGACGTCATCAGTAAGAGTTAGTGCTACCTCTTATCACTTTACATTCTCCTAATACACAGTTCAATTTTAGACCAAAATTTGTCATTTCGAGAATTCTTGGAAATGACGTCACCACCAGGAGTTAGTGCTACCTCCTATCATATCATATTCTCCTAATACAAAGTCCA
>NW_017158609.1:0-609 GCF_001652005.2 Ceratina calcarata
TTGGTTGTTGATTTGGTTGCTGATATGACTGCTCATCGGTACAACGGATTGGACACAGCGTTGGATACTGCTTGACTTATTCTCATGAAAGGATATTGGATGGAAAAACAACTCATCAACTAATAGTCTGCTGCGATGAAATATAATAAATAACAGAGAGTCGACATGGGACGATTGTTGAACATAATATTAATTGGAGTCTCGTCCCTTGAGTTCGGCCATTTATGAAAAACCCGGGGAGTATTATTATATTCACATGTGAAAGGATTTCTTTGATTATTGTGTTATAAGCTTGTGTATTTAATTACATTCTTTTATTGACTGTTTAGAAACCAACTGTCTAAAGATGCACGAGGACGAGCATCAAAACAGGAAGGCCGAATGTAAGCGAAGTCGAAAGACTAACGGCGTAGGAAGAGGCCTGTCCGATAGAAAGCAGATGGCCAAGTCCCGGCCACATTGTTTGGGCCAGGCCGATAAGGCTACGACGCATTTTCACCCCTTAAGGAGGATGCTGGGAGCGCAACGTGTCGAAGCAGGCATAGTTCCTTGCGAGCGCCCAGACGCATAACAGCGAACACGCCGTATTAGGAACAATTTCTTGCGATT
>NW_017158609.1:2032-2534 GCF_001652005.2 Ceratina calcarata
ATAAATACTCAGCGAAAAATCTTATAGAAAGATTAGAAAATGATCAACTTGAGATAAATTTAAATACAATTTTTTCACAATTACCAGGGACTGAATATTATTGACGAAAGGTCCGCAATGACCTAAATTGCATGATGAACAAATACGGATCTGCCACTTTTTTCATTACTTTCAGTCCAGGCGAATGGATGTAGTCGACATTAGCTGCATACATTAAAGAAGTGAATAATTGGAACGAGTCGCGTTCTATTAGTCAATTAATTGCTGCTGATCCTGTACCGACTGCAAGATACGTTCAAAATAAATTTCAAGCAATGTTGGTTTATATTCTTTCAGCAGTGAATATGATTGGTAAAGTTGTTAATCAAGGGGCGCGGTAGCGGCCCGAAGGCAAGTTTGTACCGTTAGGTGACAGCATGACCGTCGGGTGCCGCGTTACCCTTATACATATACACGTAAATTCGACATTTTGAATTTCATTCGTGAATATTGATTGTTTCCT
>NW_017158610.1:0-239 GCF_001652005.2 Ceratina calcarata
TTTTACTCGATTCAAAACTAAAATCTAACAATTACCATTCCCTTCCCAATATATTCACTTACAACAAGCGATGAGTCCGTCACTGATCATATATAAATATAACCTCCATGAACAGGGGCGTGGCATGCCAGGTCCCTCTGCAATTTCCAAAAATACTGCAGGCGAACAGCTATCTTGCACCTTTACCAATTCAACAGATGTCCCAGCCTTTCATCCTCATTCTTCATTGCACTCGAACC
>NW_017158611.1:0-239 GCF_001652005.2 Ceratina calcarata
AACTAAATTTGATAAGAGATTCCTGTCTTTGATGATCATCCTATCTTTTAGATTTTCGATTGTATCACTCTAGCAATAAAGTAAACGATTATGTCTTAAAACTGACTAGGAGGAATGTGTATGTGAATCATTATTAAATTGTCTTGCCTCATGAAAAACGTGTGATGTCGATTTTCAAGATCGAGGTCGATTTTTGCGATAACAAAGGAGTAACAGAACATTCCGAAACGTGACAAATG
>NW_017158612.1:0-239 GCF_001652005.2 Ceratina calcarata
ACTTCCATATATACACTCTCTTCAAGTTCGCCGTTCAGGTACGCCGTAACGACATTCATTTGATGTATCTCAAATCCCAGTTGTGCTGATATGGCCGCCAATAGTCTTATTGACGTAGATCTCGCCACAGGGGAATAGGTCTCATAAAAATCCTCTCCCGGCCGTTGTAAGCATCCTTTTGCTTCGAGCCGTATCTTCTTACGCGTTTGACCTTCCATGTTCTTTGTACAGAACAAGAA
>NW_017158613.1:0-239 GCF_001652005.2 Ceratina calcarata
GGATCATTTTTATCAATTTCGGAATTTATTATTCATGTCCGTGCAGGACAAATAATATTTTTCGTTTATCTGTTTTGATGGCTATTCAAACAGTGAGAAAGTAATTTTTCACTTGCAAAACGCGTAAGAAGAAAAAATACTTTGTTATTTTAGTCGAGATCATTTATGATTGCGGTGTATATGACGATCGTCCGCGCCGACTTTACGTCGTATCGATATCGCGACTGTTTATAGAAAGC
>NW_017158614.1:0-239 GCF_001652005.2 Ceratina calcarata
GTATGAGAGTGTATTTAATATAGAGTCTGGAGTTGTATGAAATAGTTACGACCTGTGTAATCCAGAGTGAGCTTACGGTGCATAGAAATATCCTGATATTCAGTATTAGTATCCCCACATCGTACCTTCGCCTGCATTTATTATAGTGTATAAAATTTAGTATGTATAGAATAGAAACATGAACGAAAACTAAGTCGCTAAATGATGGACACTCTTAGTGAATATATAAATGTAAAAAC
>NW_017158615.1:0-239 GCF_001652005.2 Ceratina calcarata
AATGTGACGCATGGAAGGTGCCACGTGACCCCTTCCCATCGGCGGCCATTACCTCGAATGTGCCCGCGGCCATTTGAACGCCCAGAATGTATGGCCTCTCGTATATGTCGAAGAACTTGGCGACTTCTTTATCTGGAGTACTTGAAATCGGATTAGCTCTCAATAGTATGTGGTCACCCGTTTGCCACGCATATGGCTTGCGTCCGTCGTTGTACCTCGCCCGTCTTTTCTCCGCCTTA
>NW_017158616.1:0-239 GCF_001652005.2 Ceratina calcarata
ATGCGGTGTAGCAGCCAGCCACCATCTATTACGAAATTTACAGTCGACAATGTCTTTAAATATGCGGATGACGTGCATAATTTGTACAATTCTGATTTAAATGTTTTCCTCATTAATCCATGCTCATCGAATAAACTTAATGGAAAGGGTGAAAGTTCGTATTTTAAAGCTTCACGAGTGTTTGTCATTGTTATTAAAAGTTACAGAAATTCTTTGAAACAGTAGACAAGTATCTACTG
>NW_017158617.1:0-239 GCF_001652005.2 Ceratina calcarata
ATTTTTTTAATTCGTAAAAAGATCCCTCCACCTTCCACTCAGCACCGACCCTGCCCAGGGTCGATGTCCCGGACACTCATCCCCGGGAATACATAATATAATAAATACATTTTTTAATACATACACACCATACTATATACATACTATATACATATACTCTCCCTACAATACATTAAATATAACATGCATAAAATTAATACATAAATACAATGTATAAACATAGAACAATAAAATTAATA
>NW_017158618.1:0-239 GCF_001652005.2 Ceratina calcarata
AATCAATATTTTTTTCATTTTTGTACATACTTTTCGAGATACTCTTATACAGAATTAAAACATTTCTTTTTCTGATAAAAAATGGATAAAAAATCTTTCTGGCCTCGAAACATTATCTGTGACATAAGGATTTTTTAACGAGCTCTAATATTGCTGTTTTTTAATGAACATATAAAAAAAATTTGTCATTATACTTCAAACTACGTACAATAAAGATTTTTAAATATATTTTGTATTAC
>NW_017158619.1:0-239 GCF_001652005.2 Ceratina calcarata
ATGTTTCCCATGTTGTTGAGTAACAAGTTGTCAAGGTTGTCTGTTAGTCAAGGTCGAATCGGTCTTTCGTCTGGCCAACACGTTTCAACAAGTTTCGAAGTTTTTAGATTACGAAGATTAGTCGAACCGATCTCGTTAATTTATTAGGAAATATCGAAAGTAACACATGCCGCGAATTTTAATCAACTCCAAACGCCCGTCAACTTTAAACAGTCTTCCTGCTGATAAATCGCTTTTAA
>NW_017158621.1:0-239 GCF_001652005.2 Ceratina calcarata
AGTCTAAACTCACACGAATATTCTCAGCGAGGTGAGACAGCGTATCCACATTCTTCTTTTTTCAAGATGGCGATGATTGTAGAAGGTGGGAGGGGGGGATCCACAGTTATCCCGAGTTGTTGGTTCAGCCTTTAACGTCCAGGTGTAGTCACCTTCGATTTCCGTGTAGCGGATGGCGGCTGGTAGAAAAGATAACTGTCCGTAAGCTCTCGGCAGCGGTTACCTGTCGGTAACGTTTC
>NW_017158622.1:0-239 GCF_001652005.2 Ceratina calcarata
CAAATGGCTCAATGCACTACCGCGATTGCTAGAAGAATATAATACGAGAACGCATAGAACTATAGGTTCGCGACCGTGTGACGTAAAATCTACGAACATCGCACAACTCCTGGACACGTTGTATAGTAACATCAAGATTGCTGGTTCAACTCGATTCAAGATTGGCGATCACGTGCGTGTGAGCAAAGGGCCTAGTTGGATAAGGGGGTCAAATGTGCCCTTGAGCCGAATGAAGCGCC
>NW_017158623.1:0-239 GCF_001652005.2 Ceratina calcarata
GCTCTACCCGTGCTGCTATCACTCGTATAGGCCTACCGTAATGGTAGCCGGGTGGTCTCGAGTCGCTCTTGCCAATCTACTGAGTGACGAGAGCTTTATACCAATGTTTGTGGAAGGCACGTCCTCACGACTGGAGGTTCTTTCCTCCAAACAGAGGTTTCGCAAAATCACTTATTCTACTAAATGCGTCGGGCCTTGTATTCCTTATACCGATGGGCTCGCCCACACCACCGGATGAC
>NW_017158624.1:0-239 GCF_001652005.2 Ceratina calcarata
CGGGCGAAAAACAGGGGAAGCGAGCCTCGAGGGAAAAGTTATACCACCGCTGCCCGAAACTCCTCGCATCCTTGGTGGTGGGAGATTCACGTTGGAAGGGGGTCGGCTTCGTTAGCTATGTCGACAGAGGCCGCGATGCTCTGCTGCTTGTCGCTAACAATAGTTGACATTGACACGCGTTTAAACGTATTAATAGTATAGTATAATATAAGACCTTAAGGACGTTAGTCCCAAAATCC
>NW_017158625.1:0-239 GCF_001652005.2 Ceratina calcarata
TTGAAAACTATTATATATTAATAGAATATATCATGAACAAAATGTTTAGCTCATCCTTATTGCATGTATTAAAGTATCTATACGTTTTACATAGAAAAATGCAGTACAACAGGTAATCGAATCTGATAAAACATTTACACTGATTTGAATAGTTATAATTATTTAAGTTATATTTTACCATGATGTAACATAGATCGAATCTAGAATGTATAACGAGTGGACTAGTGTACATTCAGTTC
>NW_017158627.1:0-239 GCF_001652005.2 Ceratina calcarata
ATATAAAGTTGTATGACCGTTTAAATAAAATCAATGATTAAATTTTAAGTTATTTGATATTACATTAATAAAATTTCTTAAATAAAATCAATGATCAAGTTTTAACAGTTATTTGATATTACATTATTAAACCACAGTTGAAAATGTTATTAATATTATTAATAAACCACTGTACGAGGCTATTAAAAAAATTATAGTAAATGATCTAATTTAATAACTACTACCCACTGATTTATGAT
>NW_017158628.1:0-239 GCF_001652005.2 Ceratina calcarata
AAGCCTACTAGGAGGAAAAGAAAGAAAAACAATTGTGAAACTAAGGGAAGAAGAGAGTAGAGAGGTGGAGATGTGCAAAAAATTGTAAAGAAAAAAGGATTGAATTTAAGTGCTGAAAAGTCAAAGGTAGTGGCTTTTGAGGATGGTAGATGTTTTGTCTCGTACGAACTTCGTGGGACGTTCTTCCGAGTTCGTGCGTAAAGTTAAAAATTAATTTAAACTTTACTTGTTCCAAGTGC
>NW_017158629.1:0-239 GCF_001652005.2 Ceratina calcarata
CCATATTCTAAATTTCTAGTAATATAATCGTATTGGCAAATTGCCAGAGGACATGCAAATAATGCATTTCATTAACGATATTGAATATGATTAATATACATATATATTTTTCATCTGTACGATCATTTGTGATATTCGTAATAAAATAATTTTTAATAAGAGATTTTCCATTTACATTGGCTTTTTCAAATAGCAGATTTTAATTAAGAATTTTTTTAACATTATTGACATATCTGAAA
>NW_017158630.1:0-239 GCF_001652005.2 Ceratina calcarata
AATATACATAGCGCAAGGAGATCGCTATAGATTGCTATGAATTTTGAAAAAACCAGGAATTCATTTACTTTAACTTCTGAATACATTTTGCATTTTGTTATCAAAAAACAGAATTAAATCTGAGAAGTTCAATTAAATTAATAACGATCTAAAAAGAAGTCTACTTCGAATTATTATTAGTGACAAAATTACAAAATTCGACACAAGAATTGAAAATGTAATAATTTTTTTAATAGACT
>NW_017158631.1:0-1146 GCF_001652005.2 Ceratina calcarata
GTGTGATAAATTTGACTCGATCCATGATCAAATAAAACAAATTGCACGACTCAAGATAAATGCCACGCTCGTGATATGAAATAAGCTTAGAATACTCAATATATGAATATGAAAACGCTTAATTAAAAATAGATTAAACACACTATCAAATATTCTCGTAATATAAATCTAAATAAACACGAAACACACAAAAATATTAACTCAAAGAAATATTCGATAATCGGAATTAACTTAATGATACAACCTAACAATAACCGTAATCCCTAAACACTAAATCTTTAATTGGCAACGCGGAGCAAGCAAATAATTGACACTCGCTTATGAATAATATGATACTTAACTTTGATTAATCTGGCCTCTCTTCCTTTGCTCGGCAGCAGTGGGTCGGGGGAGTTCTTCCTTGGGTGGAACAAGATGATTGTCGAATGATCCTGGTTAAATCTGAATCGATGATGTTTATGCGACACACTCACTTGTTTTTACCACACGCGATCACACCTCACAGGAGGCACCAAATTTTGTATGGTCGAAACTTTCCACATGAGAGCTCCAACCCTTTTCGATATTTATTACGAAGTAAGAAATTTATTCGTATAGCGCAATGTTAGAATGACTCGATGTTACTACGTCGAATGTTCGAGCATGAATGCAATCCATTCGTCTCTGGTTCGCCCGGGCCCGTTCCTTTCATGGGTTCGGGTCTCGAATTCTCAAAACAATTGAGAAAGATAAGACGGTAACGAACCGGAAAGGACCTTGTTTATTAAGAGTTCGAGAGGATGTTTGGAGAAAGATTGGTTTGTTGAATAATGAATCAATATTATGGAGAATTGAAATGAACGTTTATTTAAAAGTTATGCAAGGGAAAAAACCCGAAGGCTCAAAAAACCCTTGTTATTAATTAATGAAGGGAAAAAGCCCGAAGGCATAAAAAACCCTTGGAAAAGTAAATTAAACTGAATTGAATGTGTGAGTGTGTCGCGTGTGGTAAGAATGATATTATATGTGAATTGATTGTACGCTCGTCAGCGGTATGTTTTTTGGGAAACAATTCCCGTGTAGTGCTCGGAACCAGATTCCGTCGGATTTTCCCGTGCAGGGAGACGTCCATGGTTTGATGTATTGTTCGGAAGCCAGGTTCCGTTG
>NW_017158631.1:2336-2754 GCF_001652005.2 Ceratina calcarata
TGACACGTCACGCGCGTGTCTTCGTACTCCGTCGCGCTCTGCCCGATTCGAACTTTTTCCGATCGCGGAATCTAAACATCGCGACCGTTAAAACGACCGAGCCGGCAAGAAACTCAGCTCGTGTATCGATGTTTTTATATTATCGCGGTGACTTTCTCGAGACCTCAATACGGTCCCGAGAATATTATTATTCCGGACGATATTAAAATTAAATCAGAGAGACGGTTTTGAAAATTAACTTGTTACTTTTTTAAACAGACTGACTGCGTCTCAAGTGCTCTGCCAACCATTCGGTTAAAAGAAACGCGACACGTTCCCTTTTTCTAAACATTTCGATACTAATCGTTTCTCCGAAGAGAACGATTCTCCGAAGAGAACGTTTCAACGACGCATATCGGTTCTATTCAAACCGTTTCAA
>NW_017158632.1:0-239 GCF_001652005.2 Ceratina calcarata
TGCCAACGTGTTTCGGAAACCTACAAGGAAACCGCAGTATTGAAAATTGGAACAGAATTTACTAAATCGAAAACTCTTCACACGATATCAATTAAAGTCGTGATATAATAAAATTAAATTCAAGGAAAAGGAATCGTATATAAGATTCGTAATTTTTTAGGTTCGAACAATTTTTTACGTCACACAGAGCGTGTCACAACGTGGAGAGGTGCTTTATTAGCGCTCGATTAATTAACGTA
>NW_017158633.1:0-239 GCF_001652005.2 Ceratina calcarata
TTATATTATCATCTTCCGATGAGTCAAGCGATGCATCAATTGAGGTTACCGCGCGTCCTAGACGAAAATGCCGCCGAATTGTATATAGTTCCGAAAGTGAAAATGAAGCACAAAATATCACCAATAAGTTACCAGACCAATGGATGAATCCAAGTGGAAATCAACCTGTACTTATACCATTCAGGGGTACACCAGGAATAACATTATTGAATTATTTATGGAAACAAGAAGATTTTTAC
>NW_017158634.1:0-239 GCF_001652005.2 Ceratina calcarata
AAACAAAGCCAGCCAGGATAATTAACCATCGAGAGAGGAAAAGGCTAAGGGGAAGTGGGAGTGGCATTGAGTCCACCGATCAATCACGGAGACGGAAATTTCTCTGACAATAAATTACTACCTCCTCGTCATGTTCGTTCTAATTTGCGTTACCGTTCCGTTCGTTTAAAAGTGTATTAGTATGCGAATGAGTATTGACATTTACAATTTAACATAATTGCATCCTTTCGTATGAAGTA
>NW_017158635.1:0-239 GCF_001652005.2 Ceratina calcarata
AAACTAACGTGATGCTTAATATGATATAATAAATATTGTCGAGTATCTTTCTCTGTAAAAAATTTTACAACTAAGTGCCGACTTAGATTATATGTTTTATTTACACACTGCATGAAATAATCATTAAATATGCCTGTGCCACATTGGAAAATGTGTATTTTACACATTGGGCAATTATATTTCTCAAATACTTTGTGGACAATGAAATTTTTTATGTATTTGAATGCAACAACAGGGAC
>NW_017158636.1:0-239 GCF_001652005.2 Ceratina calcarata
CTTTTAATTCTCTCCCTTGGTCTGCCATTGTAAAAGGCCTAATCGCGAAACAAGTCCCAACCTATCTTACTAAAATCATATATGACTATCTCAAAGAACGAGAAATTTCAGCTATTAATAAAGACGGTTTCAGAATTATTAAAAAAGTGTGCGCCGGAGTTCCGCAAGGCCCCGTTTTAGCAGTCACGCTTTGGAACATCGGCTTTGATTGTATCCTCAACCTAACCCTCCCCTTTGGA
>NW_017158637.1:0-239 GCF_001652005.2 Ceratina calcarata
CAATCGTTAATTCGACTTTCTTGTAATGAAACTAGTTAAATAACTTTAATTGAAAATTAGCCAAATTCAAACGAAAGATCAAACAGCAATAACCAATTATTGTTCAACTGAATTGAAGATCATCCAGTTGCAGCTCTGCCATGTGGGAAGAAATCGAGATAAGTGTTTAATACTTTTTCACTTACGATAGTAAATGACTTCTTGCTGACGATAAAAAAAAAAGATGTGCCACATTTGAG
>NW_017158638.1:0-239 GCF_001652005.2 Ceratina calcarata
TCGCGTTCCCCTTGTTATTATCTCCAGTCCCGTACCCATGTTACTCCTCTAAGTATCATAGTTCTGCACGGACCAGGCCGGCGGCCCGTTTGTCCCTCCACTAAGGGCCGAGTGGGTTTTGCGATAACGAGAAATATGACACTGGCCCGATCGGCCCTTGATAGTCCGTCCGGCCATTGACCGTCCGGTCGGCCCGTCGGCCCCCACTGCTACGAGCCGACGCGAGCCGAACCCAAGGC
>NW_017158639.1:0-239 GCF_001652005.2 Ceratina calcarata
AGTTGGAAGACGATTTGTACGCTTACGAGGAACTCCCCTCGTATTCAGACGAGGAGATCGAACGATGGGACGACGACCCCCAACCTGTTAAAACACATATGGACGACGATTTTCTAGAGTCTCTCAACGAAAACAGCGAGACAATGGAAACGAACGACCCGAATCTGCGAGACGATCCGCCTCAAGCTGACAAACAGGCAGCTACAACCGCGGTAAGAACGAACGGTACATGGTACTCG
>NW_017158640.1:0-239 GCF_001652005.2 Ceratina calcarata
TAAAAAATTACCTGCAGCTTTTTCTTTACGGTGGCTTCGAGCTCTTATGATCAAATACTTGTACATGCACACATCGCATAATTAGTACCAGACAATATCTTGAAAATGTCTTTTTATATTTTCTTCTACAAGTACTATAAAAACCGTGAATAGACAGAGAGTCAATTACGTAACTGTAGCCCGGAGAAAATTTAAATAGGCCACCGACGTTTTAAGAACCTGTACAAAAAATTTTGCTC
>NW_017158641.1:0-239 GCF_001652005.2 Ceratina calcarata
GTGCTGACCTCCACTACTGTATTTTATCCCCGCTTCTTCTCGTTCCCTGTTGTGACGAGTAACTCCTTCGACGTCTTCGACGTTCCTGATCTCTGAATGGTTGCGAAGGTGAATTAGAGTAAAGTTTTCGTAGCACTTCGATACCGTGCGGAATGAGTCGCCGCTTCTGGGCAGAACTCTGCGTAGTGGACTGTATGATATTTCGATGATTTCAACGGCTCCAGAAGCAAGTCTCTTGC
>NW_017158643.1:0-239 GCF_001652005.2 Ceratina calcarata
ATGTGGCCAAGCCTGATTTATTCATGAGGTATGTCCTCCTTTGTCTGTATTTCCTGTATTTCTTCGGAGAGTTTCCCGATTGAACACTTTACGATGGGCGATGTTCTTCAAGTTTTCGTGTTGATGATATTACATTTTTTATTAGAACCTTGGTAGTTTCTGTTATTTGATGCAGGGAGCCTATTTTTCAGTGGTCTAACGACTATTCGTTATTAATTATATTTTGTTATGTATGAGAG
>NW_017158644.1:0-239 GCF_001652005.2 Ceratina calcarata
ATAGAAAAATTGTATCGACAGTGAAAGTAGTATAGAATATATATTTCACTTTCAGCTTGTCGGCCTTGATAAAGAATTTGTTTACGAACAAAATATTCTTCTTATCACTAATCTTTCACGCATTCATTCTCACCATATGTCTAATGAAATAAATTTAACAATAATATGTAACGAAACCTATTATATCTAATGATGCTAGCTTCTTAATGCTATATGTTATACTTCTAGCAATAAACCTA
>NW_017158645.1:0-239 GCF_001652005.2 Ceratina calcarata
ATAATTCCAATTTGGAATTGAAAGATGATTTATTCTACCGGGCGTATAACGCCCGATAGTCCCCAAATGTATGCAATAATAATCGATTGAATATAGAATCTATTATTGGTTCGCCGTGGCGGTACTCGTCCTCAGCGGCGGGATTTGTTCCTGACGCTTTTGTAAGGCACGAGTCGAGTTGTAAGGCAGACTTCGGCAGGTGGGCGCTCGACCCCAGCGATAGGTCGCTGGGTTGGCTG
>NW_017158646.1:0-239 GCF_001652005.2 Ceratina calcarata
CGGAACGATATAACAGATCGGTAATGGATACTGCCAGATGTTTGTTAGCAGACGCTAAATTAAATGTTAAATTTTGGCCAGAGGTAGTTAAGACTGCAGTTTACTTGAAAAATAGAACTCTAGCTAACACTATAGAGCAAAAGACCCCTTATGAAATAATGATGGGAGAGAAACCCAACATAAGCAATTTAAAATTATATGGAAGTAAGGTTTTTGTGAGAATTCCAGAAGTTAGGAGA
>NW_017158647.1:0-239 GCF_001652005.2 Ceratina calcarata
ATAGATTGAAGCCCGCATACACCGCCAGGTTGGACACTGATAAACCATCTACTTCCCAGCAAACTTCAGAGCCCAGCCCTTCAATGTAGGTACCTACAGAGCATCGTTCTACATCGATGGATCCTCCTTTCAGAACCTATGCCAGAGTAATAGCTAATAAAGCGACCAAAAGAGTTTCGTTCCATTCTGTAACCGGTCAGGTCACTGGTGAGGGAGTGGTTGTGGCAGCTCAGCCGCAG
>NW_017158648.1:0-239 GCF_001652005.2 Ceratina calcarata
GATGGCGTGCCTTTTTTCCCATTCCGGTCAACTGGATTATTGAACAGTTCGACAGCAAACGCGCATTGACCAAAGCGCTGGTCTGCCGCAACGCGGCGGCGCTGGACGAACGCTATTTTCTGCACAGCCAATTCAATCCCCGCGCTGACTGGCGATGCTGACGGGCAAAATACGCCAAACACGTCTAAGTTGGCACGTATGGGACGCGGATCTTTATAAAGAGTGGTACCGTCTGCGCC
>NW_017158650.1:0-239 GCF_001652005.2 Ceratina calcarata
GTGAGACGGTCGGATTTCGTCAATGCCAATAAAATGCCAATTAACTGCATTTAACATCTTAAATACTAGAGTTAGAAGAAAGATGCATAGAACCTTTCTTGTCAGTGCCTACAACTTTTGTATAAAAAGCTTTTCGCCATGGTCAATAAATAATTGGATATTTCCTTCTATACGTTTTAACACGTAGCTATTTATTATTAGCATTGTTCTTACGACGTCTGATTTCTTTTTAATTATAG
>NW_017158651.1:0-239 GCF_001652005.2 Ceratina calcarata
CCGCATCCAGCTTTCAGCACTAGTAACACCAATACTCGATATCCTTTTCGAACAGCGGTAGTCTTTGAGGTTCAAACAGCGATTGATTGTTATTTACTATCATGTCGGCCAGTTTTTTAGGACATTCTTTATATATCTCTTGGCACCTGGCGTATAAGTATTTTTTGTGTTGCTTCCGTCCTCTTCCTTTATGATTTTTTCTTTTATTTGTTCGTCTATTTGTTTTATTTCTAGTTTCA
>NW_017158652.1:0-239 GCF_001652005.2 Ceratina calcarata
TCTTTCGTGACCTTGAAGAACATTCGGTACACATCGTTGCTCTGCTTCATTCCAGATGCGAGCACCTCGTTGTCGAGCACCACTTCAACCCGATTGTTTTCGAAATTCACTGACAAACCATTTTTAGTACACATTCCGAAATAAGTTTTTACGTAGTTTCGGAACATGTAGTACTGTCTCAATGACCGCATCGTACCATACACCGTTGATAAGTCTTTTTATTCGCACTGTACCTTCAC
>NW_017158654.1:0-239 GCF_001652005.2 Ceratina calcarata
ACTGGTACTTTAAAAAATAGTGTACTGAGGAATCAGTTTGTTACTCACGACGGTTACTGGAAATATATTGGTGTTACGAGAAAATTATATACGACCTCGTTTGTAGATGATAATTCGTAGGAAAATATTACAAATCCTCCCACTTATAAATTAAGCACTTAAAAAGGATAAGCATCGTAATTAAACAAAGATCATTTAAACAGTTCAGAATTGATTAGAGGGTGGCGTGATCAATTAGA
>NW_017158655.1:0-239 GCF_001652005.2 Ceratina calcarata
TATTACTGTCCTCGTTAATCAGTATTGTTAGCTTCCGTTATCGTTGACCCCTTTTTATCATCATCGTAAACGATATCACGCATCATCAACATAGTGAATCATCTTTCGATCCCTTTCACCGTCACTCCTTTCATTATTTTACTATATTTATTATAGACCGCCGTCACAATCACACACGCCTAGTATATTTATTACTATTACTACTACTATTACTGTCATTAGTATTAAAATAGCTAAAG
>NW_017158656.1:0-239 GCF_001652005.2 Ceratina calcarata
ATCCTTAACTGAGAAAAGCCATTGAAGAGGTTTATGATCCGTAACCAGAGTAAATAACCGTCCGTATATATATGTCCTAAAGTATTTTACAACGAATATGATTGCTAAACATTCCTTTTCAGTGGTTGAATAATTTTGCTGAGCTGTTGAAAGAGCTTGGGATGCATACGCGATGGGTGGATCTTGGCCTATTTTGCCTTGACTCGAAATAGCGCCGATCGCTTCATCGGATGCATCAG
>NW_017158657.1:0-239 GCF_001652005.2 Ceratina calcarata
ATTCTGCCAGGAAGCACTCGCTGGCAGATCATCGAATAAATAATAATCTGCTATTGTTTAAAAAAGGAATAAGCTAATTTCCCAATCGCCTCTCCGATTTAAATTTAATCGTCCGAAAATAATAATTAATCTCGGGACTGTATTGAGGTTCCGAGAAAGTCACCGCGATAACAGAAAAACATGGATACACGTGCCAAGTTTCTTGCTGGCTCGGTCGTTTTTAACGGTCGCGATGTTTA
>NW_017158658.1:0-239 GCF_001652005.2 Ceratina calcarata
CAGAAGATGAAATAATTAAAAAATACAACCAGTCACCCGTACCATTTCGGACCCTCCGTCCTGTGAATGATCGAGTGGACCGGAGGAACTTAAAAGCATGCGACTCACCGTGATGACAACCTTGATTGATGCTGCTTCCGCCACCCCAAAACTGAGGGTTGTCAGGAACCATCCGCCGGTCGTTGAAGAAGAAGAATAAAGATGAAAACTGTAACAACTTAAAAAGAAAAGAAGCGCTA
>NW_017158659.1:0-239 GCF_001652005.2 Ceratina calcarata
TAAATTACAAAGTTAATTCAATGAGTTTTAATAATTTGAAAATTTATATGAAACATATTTTGGTTAACTAAAGAAACGGTCAATTATTAACCTAACTGTCGCAGCTATTACTATTACTCTTTATCTTATCAAGTAACATAATGGACAATCGGAAGCTCTTGAAGAGTTCACAAATGCTAAGTATTAGTCATCTTTATCCTACCGGAAGAATCATTCAAAAGAATCAACCCTTTAAAAAC
>NW_017158660.1:0-239 GCF_001652005.2 Ceratina calcarata
TGTTTATTAGAATAATTTAACGTAGCAAGAGAATTCTTTCTTAATCGTTCCTTTGTTTCGTAGAGTTGTTCAATATTTATATATCATCTCAATATTTTTATCGAGGTCAGTGAAAGTATCTAAAGTCAACGAAGAGTGCGGATTTTATTTTCATATACTAAGGCCCGAATTTATAGTCATTTCTAAGTTCTCAGTTCTCAACTGCTTGTTGCATATTTATGTGTTTCGTGATACATGAT
>NW_017158661.1:0-239 GCF_001652005.2 Ceratina calcarata
ACACACGAACAGCCGATCAGGCCAAGCTAAGCAGTCTTTGGTATGTAACGGAGTACTAAATATTAAAGAACAAAAAGTGTATAGAAATCTCGTGTCAATCCTTTTTGTATCCCATACCTATTCCCGTAAAATAGATAGTCAGGTCAAGGTGTGCTTAAGCACTTTAATTAAAGGCAAGGACCCCGTATCAGGACGTAACAAATTTGGTGTCAGGAGTGGGATACCTTGATTTAACTTGT
>NW_017158662.1:0-239 GCF_001652005.2 Ceratina calcarata
GAAAATGATAATATTCCATGTTTTCGACTAGACTTTATGCGAGGAATCATCCCCTCCTCGGTTTTACCACGATTCCGCAAACACCCTGTTTAATTCCTTCTTAATTTCATAAAAGAAACGAGCGTGAACGAGGTTTTCTTGGTATATGTACGAATTTCTTCGTATATTCGTGTTCCCGAGAGTTTAGGACCGAGCACAGTTCAGTTTTTGATCGTTCTGTGCATCTCAATGCTTAACCA
>NW_017158663.1:0-239 GCF_001652005.2 Ceratina calcarata
CTAACCATTCATAGAGACCATTTTTTTACGAGAAAGTTCGATATATGGATACATATTTATCCTTGTTGAAAAATATGTCTATAAAAACAAATCTACTTCCTTCCCGCTATTCGCATTGTTTTACATCACAATACTATAAGATTAATAACTTTTTGTCCTCCTTCTATTTATTTGAACCACAGTTACATTACATACATGTTGATACAGTGTACAATCTCTTATACCTACTAGATTTTAAG
>NW_017158664.1:0-1321 GCF_001652005.2 Ceratina calcarata
GCCAACCAACCACTGCCAATCATAGAAAACTTTGTTGTTTCTACTCCTACACCTTCGCACAGACAACCAATCAGCATCACCCCTTCCCTTAAGTTCCCTTCGTCGTCATTTTGTTCCTACATTCTCTGCCAATTGATGGAAAACTGTCCTCGTACAAGGAGTCATCAGTACTATTGGACCCTTTAAACTCTTCGATCGGTTTATCAGCAGCGTTCCACATCCTAAGTAACAATGAGTTCACTACAAACAATTTGGTTTTGGACGCCTTGCGTTCACTAACGATTTAAGTTGAGACTCCATGATACAATTTACGAAATTGAAGTATGTAAAGTAATCCACTGCAGACTTCAAATTTCAAAGGAAGTTACCCGTTACTGTGACAATCGTCTTGAGTAGTTTCTGTGGAAGCACTGTGAAACACCGCTGGTGGATTATTATCTAGACTATCTCTTCTATTTTGACTAACAGAACTAGAAGAACTATTCAGACTTAAATTGGAACTGTCTGAACTCAGTGTCACTATCGATTCGTTGTCAAACATCACATTGTCCAATTGCGAATCGCTGTCATTACGCAGCACCGTGTGCTTCGATCGACTGTGACGCGGATGAATGCTAAACTCTTGGTCGTGAATATGCTTTAGAAAATAGAAACAAACGAAAAATATTTCTTCCCCTTTGCTCAGTCTGTCTTTTAAATCATGGCCGAATAACATCCAGTCGTACGCTATGGTGTAGTAGAGAATTTGATACGCGTTTAGCGATGTGTGAATTGCACCGTCAGCCCACAAGCCGATTCTCAATAACGAGATAAACAGGGGCGTCTGATCCCATCCTATAAAAACGGTACTGGACGTTAGCTCGGTCAATTGTTCGAGTAGGAATCTCGATGTTAACACTTACCTGAGATACAATGAATCAATATCCCGTTACTANGTTTATTTCACAGTTCTCAGACCAAGAGGTCGGGATGCCAGACGTGCGAAATGAGTAGCGGCGTCACGAGCCATACAATCGAAATTACAGTTACATACACAGTCCCGCAACGACCACTATATGCAGAGAAGGGTGCACCGAAGATAAATATTCTACTTGATATTCTTATTATCTTATTACTTCTTTCATATTTTACATTCTACATTATTATCATATTATGTATTTTTAGTGTTTTTATTCTTGTATATATGTTGTTAGTATGTATGTATGTATAGTTTATTGCTTCCCTATAGGATTACAATTTCTTCACAATTCTCTTACAACTATTCGTCCTTATCCTATTCTTATCCTACCTTAACTCTAATTCGCCATTACGAACTAAACGC
>NW_017158665.1:0-239 GCF_001652005.2 Ceratina calcarata
TATTGGTCAATGAAATAACTATATACTCATAAATCTGTGCAAAATCAAATTGAGAATAAACCATGGATTGTCCCTTACTTTCATTGTAAGCGTTGAATAATTGTTTATCTCGTTGCTTTTTCCATTTTGATAAAATTGTCATTTGACAAAAATGTATTATTTGTCTTAATATCGTTTAATAAATAAATGGTTAACTATATCATTTTTCAAATTTAATTTAGGTTTTGTATCTTCTTCCA
>NW_017158666.1:0-239 GCF_001652005.2 Ceratina calcarata
TCCTCGCATAGTCCTCTGGCAGAAGGTTGTGCACCCTTATGTAATGATAAAGGTGCATGTTGTTCTGTCTCACAATCCGATACACGGTGGATCTGGATGTACTGAAACAAAAATGAAAAATGCCTTATTATATACGAAACGAGCTCGTGAATGCAAAAGTTCTATTTAATTAGAAACTTACCTCGTAATGCGGCTGACATCGCGTATGCTCAGAGTCGGGTCCCGGTCGAACTCTTCGA
>NW_017158667.1:0-239 GCF_001652005.2 Ceratina calcarata
AAAAGACTGAAAATCATTCTCATATCTCAATAAAACAACGATAAAACATATCAGAGCATTAGATGTCCACTTGGAAGTTAAGCTTTTTATTTATTTAAAAATTTGTATCGTCCAACAAACACCTTGCGAGTTATTCGAAGTCGCCATATTAGGAGACTCATCCTGTGTGTTTAAAGAAAATTGTGAAAATACTTTTTATTGTATATCTTAAATAATATCCTCGAAATTGACATTATTTC
>NW_017158668.1:0-239 GCF_001652005.2 Ceratina calcarata
AGGTCCATTATCCCCATTTTAGATTAAATAAAAATTAATCAATACCTTCTACCGGATTACTCAAGTTCCAGTCACTTTATTGCGATAAATCATCTCTTCCCAAATGTTAACGTCAACCAATCATCAGCTACCCTCCCTTCCTCAATTAAACAACCATAAAGATCTATATAAAAACTCCTCCCCAATAACTATAAAACATCATTAATAAAATTAATAAATATTCACAGAAAAACGTTTAA
>NW_017158669.1:0-238 GCF_001652005.2 Ceratina calcarata
AGATATTCTTCCTTAGAGTGCAGCCATCGCAGAGCTTTTCCTTTTAATCTCGCTCCAATCAAAAGTTTGGTAGCGTCGTCATTTAACTAATACGTCCGCTAAAGCATCTGCACTTGTTTCTTCCATCTTGGGAAGGAATCATCTATTCCAGAAAATTCGCTCAACAGGCAACTAACGGTGTTGATGTCCCAATTTGAATTCGACCTCCGTCTGTCGTAAAAAGGCATCAGGGACGGAT
>NW_017158670.1:0-238 GCF_001652005.2 Ceratina calcarata
AACCCTATGGGTTAGCTTCAGGAGCCGCAGGACGTGGACGACGGGGGGAGAGTCAGTCCCTCTTAGCCACTTATGTAAAAAGATAGTTGGATTGGCAGGTCACCTGTCGTACATACGTCTCGAGCGGTTAAGACATATCGGTTGCGAGATACTCTGGTTATCGAGCTAAGTTGGAAAGAATTCAGGATATGCAAAAAGAAACTTGAAACGAATTTAAGAATGTTTACAAATTGTCTAT
>NW_017158671.1:0-238 GCF_001652005.2 Ceratina calcarata
AGAGAGAGAGAGAGAGAGGAACGTTATGTGCTCGAGGTTTAGGACGATCGCTAATTAAGTTTTTCACGCAAAAATTTGTGGAGCCTGGTTGAAATTCCTGGCGTGGCCAGAACTCGATGAAAAATCGACGAAAATGACCAGCTGTTTTGCCCTGCACGAGGCGATATCGGCTATTTCGGATATTACGTGCAGATAATTAAAGTCGTTTACGTTGTATAAATACACATTCTTGTTGAAA
>NW_017158672.1:0-238 GCF_001652005.2 Ceratina calcarata
AAATCACGTCAAGTTTTAATTTATTAATTCGTTATTAGAATTTCTATAAATTTACTGACCTGCCATAAATCCTACAGTTTTGGCAAACGTATAAATGTTGAAGAAAAATGATTAGAAGTAAAAAGAATTGAGATAGACAACGGATTTTATAGATTAAAAATTGGCAGTGAATATAAAGAATGCTTGCCATGTTCAGAAAATGTATTAAAAGATGATTGCTTTTTACAAAGAAATGTCT
>NW_017158673.1:0-238 GCF_001652005.2 Ceratina calcarata
ATAATAATAATAATAATCGCGACGTGATAACGCGGCGCGGTAACGCGTATCAAATCCAAGAAGGGGAGTAATGTAAGAGATCTAAAATACGGTCGAACTTGCAATGAAAACAGTATGAAGATAATATGTGGGTGAAGAGATTATGCATCAAAAAGGTGAATGAAAATGAGTATGAGAGCCTGCAAACAAATGTATAAATCACTGCCACGAAAATGATCCAAGTCAAGCTTGAAAAAGC
>NW_017158674.1:0-238 GCF_001652005.2 Ceratina calcarata
GTTGTTGTCGTGATCGGCGTTATTGTATCGTCCTCATATCGGTTATGTAGTAAAATCATGTTTTCGTTGTTGTAAACCATTTTTTAGAAACCCGTTGATAGTTGTTTATTTTATCAAACGCATTCGATGAATTTTGTATGAAGCACGTAATACAGTTTAGGTTGAAATCGTTGAAAGTATAATTGCCCGAGTAGAAAAATTTTCGCAGAAAACCATTTTTTGGCCAGTAAGCGACCAA
>NW_017158675.1:0-1033 GCF_001652005.2 Ceratina calcarata
CCCCCCCCCCCCCAAATGAACATCCCCCATAGAACCACAGATACCTGGTGATACCAGGAGCACCCGATTGAACCAAAAGAAATCACGCCAATAAAAAGGCCCCAAGCAACCAATGTATGACAAATTCAATCAAAACCAGAACCTTCTACGGCCCGGGACACTAGCACGAAACAAATAGGAAATCAGAGAAGAAAGAGAGAGAAAGGAAAGAAACAAGAAAAGGAGAGAGAGGCAAGACAGGAAGAGGAAGAAAGAGAAAAGACTGTCCACGCACCCGGACAGTACACCGATGACAGCCCAACGAGTACGCCAAGGGCGAATAAAACAAGCCACATGCCAGAACTACCCATAACCGGGACCCTGGACAAACACAGAACAAGAAACAAATAAATAAATAACCGTCCATCCAACCGGGGGAAAACGCCTCGAACCTAGGAAACGACCAAGAGGCTGTGTTAACATACCAGACCACGAAGGCATAACCTAAGACAAGACGCTTTGCACTCGGCTAAATCAAAAATAGTAAGTAACGACCATCCCCTCGGCCGACGCCCTAAAAAACCAGCCGACGGCGACCATCACCAAGTACACCCCCGCGGGCGACTCGTTTCTCCGACCAACCGACGACGGGGTACACGATCAAAAAACGGCGACACCTAAAACACATCAACCTACCATTTTTTCGCACAAAAGGTACATATAAAGGAACAGAAGGACATTACAAAGGGCAGCGACGACGATCGATGACCGATGACGAACACGCACCCGAGGGCTAATAACCAACGATCAATGCCTGGAAAAACGAAAACGCAAACAGGCAAGGCACAGCCACGGGTACGGTCGCACAGGAAATAACCACACCAGATACCTAAAAATCATCCATGACAAAGTATAGACCCCCCGAACGCACGCACCCGAAAATCTCCGAGCCCCCCGACACACGCGCACGCGCACCGCCCCAACCACCAGCAAGGAAAAGAACGAGGAACAGGAGACGAACCAACCACCGGAAGACACACTACCGAGCACGAAC
>NW_017158675.1:2798-4710 GCF_001652005.2 Ceratina calcarata
CAGGAGGGAAAAAACCCGACTCGAAACAAAACGGAAAACGACCAATAACGGCCGGGAACAGAAACGGGAAGAACACACCCCTCGAGAACCAAGCCAACACACAGGAGGCGGGACCCCCGGAAAACAAGTATAAATACGAGGGATCCTCGGGACACCGACACAGTTAGAAAACGAGAACACGAAGCGAATAAACATGAACCGAGAAGACAGACGAAACAAGAAGACACCGAACCAGCAACTGGCAGTAATGCCAGAGGACTATCCGAAGACAAGATTAACGCCGACGGAATGCGACGAATTTAACGACGCACTGGCGGTGTGCGCCGAGAAATACATGGAGGCCAGAACCGCCAAGGGAGCATACACGCAGCACCTCGGGTTCGAGGAGTTCTATAGGAAGAACGGAGGGATAATAGTTACGTGTGAATCGACGTTTACGGCCAGCTGGCTGGAAAAAGCTGCCAAGCACATAAAAATGCCGAGCGGGGTCAGGCTAAGGACGGACAACAGAGAGGCCCTGGACAACAGATACACGATTGAGGGAAGAGTGACGAGCCACAGGCATAACACAAGGAATATAATAGAGACGATAAGACAATTCAACCAGGGAATAAACGTGACAAGGTGGAAGACGATAGGAGAGAAAACGACCACTGCAGGCAAAATAATAAAGATGGAAATCGACGGAAGATCACTAGGCGCAATCAGGAAACGTTCCAACAAGCTCTCCCTCGACAAGTTCTCCATCCAAAGGATGGTAATAATCCGGGTGGACAGAGCAATAGAGGATAGATACAGCTCCACACGCCCGGAACCAGACATACGGGACGAAGACTTCGAGTGGGCAGAACAACCAGCTAGTGACGGGACAGGGAGCGGAACAGACTCCATGGTAGACGACGTATCGATGCTGATAATCCGGGAGCTAGAATCAGCGTCCCAGGAGAATAACGACATGTTCAACGACGACAACGACCCGCTGATGACAACAAACACAGGGCCCACCGTCGACCAAATCAAGGTCATAAGTGAGACCCCGACACAGACCGAGCAACCTCCAAGCGAAACAGGGACGGAGAACAACACGAACCAGGTACGCCACCTGGGACCCTGGCCGACAGCCACGGAGCCCAGCGAAGCACACCGGAACGAAATCGAACGCGAGCTAGAACTCATGCTCTCGGGCACCCACAAACCGGCCAGCTCCCGAACAACACCACGGAGAGGACAAGGGACCCGAAAACAGAACAACAACAACCAGTAATACAATTCAGATATAGCACTAAGACACGATAAAAACTTGTACATAATAACGAATAAACCAATTACAATCAATATACAATCGTTTCACCTATCAATCACCCGAAACCCTCGAAAAACCTCCAAAAACGCAAAAAACCCCCTAGGAAAAAAAAAAAAGAGAGAGAGAGAGAAGAAGAGAACTAGCAGCCCCACCGCGGAGACGGACAAAAGCAATCGAACAAAAGATTTTACTCAAACAAGGCGTCGAGTAAAAACTTCGGACAAAACCGGTACCAATCAAGAACAAGATCCTTAATCGAAAGAAATTTACAAAATCAATAACGGCGAATAACGACCATCGTAAAGAGAACCTTTTATCCGGCAGCTACGAACAAAAGTATCATGCGACGCGCAGCACTGGCACGAAGGCATAGTATAAACAAATTGAAACACTAGAGGGAGGTAGCATCCGGCACGGTGCCTTCACTCGAACGCGACCCGCTCCATTCATACTCTCTCTACAAAATCAAACTTACCGCAAAAAAACGAGAACGACGCAAAATACCGTCGAATTCGTTGAACCATAATCAATAAATTAATTCCCGGAACCGACCACCGTGTGCTACAGCCTCAGTTACATAAAATTATTTATAAAATCACTGCGAACGAA
>NW_017158676.1:0-238 GCF_001652005.2 Ceratina calcarata
ACTCAGTACAGTGTATCCTATATACCATATAAATATTGAATGGTTTTTTTTTAACACCCTGTATATACATTTCATTTATTTTTAAGAAAATCGAATGTGCAGAAAACATAGAGAATGCATGTATGAAATATCAAAAGTTATATGTATATCATACTATTAGTGATCAAAGAAATATAACTAAATCACTGGATTGCATGTATTATTCATATTGTATGTATTTTGTTTAAAAAAAAAAAAA
>NW_017158677.1:0-238 GCF_001652005.2 Ceratina calcarata
AGAAGGCGGGCGGGTGACCTGTGGTTTTCTGGAGTTTGTGTACGAGGTGCATTTAACAGAGCCCATGCCGTGGTCTGAATTAAAATTGCTTCTTTCACAAAGTTGGCAAACGTGGTTTTCGGACATACAGTCGTTAGCAGGGTGACCCTGTTGGCCACATTTGTGGCACCACCATGTCATTGTCATGTCTATGGCTGAGGAGCAGTTTCCCCTCACATGGCCGTATGCCCAGCATTTA
>NW_017158678.1:0-238 GCF_001652005.2 Ceratina calcarata
CTATTTAGTATCTCAGTAAGCGTTAAAGTCGTATTGAGAAAGGTGCTACATTTTTTTACGATGTTCAGCAATAGTGAAAAATGCGATATGATAATTGTTTATGGCGCGTGTAAAGAAAAAGCTGTAAGAGCTAAGATTTTGTACCAAACTAAGTATCCTGATCGAAATCAGCCATCGCATTCCACCTTCTTAAGGCTTAGTCAAAGACTCAAAGAACATGGCAATTTTAATGTACAGA
>NW_017158679.1:0-238 GCF_001652005.2 Ceratina calcarata
GTGAGGACGATGGAACCGAAGCAGTTCGACGAACATACGACTTTACCGATCGGCGGACAGATCAAGATTAAAATAGGCAGAAACAAGGAGTTGGGCAACTGGGAGGTGCACTTCGTTAACGAAGGTAACAGCACGGGCAACGCGTTCACTGATTTGGTCAAGATCGTACAGCCTACGACCGTTAATACTCGTGAATGTAGGATTATGTTGCACAGACTAACAGAAGAAGAAATTAGGC
>NW_017158680.1:0-238 GCF_001652005.2 Ceratina calcarata
ATTATATTCTTAATCATGAATCGAACACTACTGAATTTTATACAGGATGGTTTCATTCGATTTTCACATTTTGATCGTAGCGAAATGTGTTTCAGAGGAGGCTTGAACGGCATCGAGTGGAGCAAAATTAAAAATTGTTTTTTCGCTCAAGCCTCCTCTAAAAAACTGTTCGCTACGTCCAACAAAAGCGAGAAAATCAAAGTGTCAAAATCGAGTGAGCCACCCTGCGTATAAAATA
>NW_017158681.1:0-238 GCF_001652005.2 Ceratina calcarata
AAAACCAACTTTCGGTTTTTCCTGGAAAAGCGGGCCACCAACAATCTACCCCTCCCTTCATTAACTTTCACACTATTGGTGCGCCTCTGGTACCCAAAAACTGTATAAAAGCCGCACCGTGGTAACAAATAAACGTTAGAGCAGTTAAAACCTTTACGAAGACTACTTCATTATCCATCATGCCGACTGAGTCTCTACGGAACTCTCTCGCAACGAATAAAACAAGGAACAAACTCGT
>NW_017158682.1:0-238 GCF_001652005.2 Ceratina calcarata
AAGCAGATACACTTTTATCACTCCTATCGACGGACAGACAGCGTCGAAACAACCAAATCTCACGACTGCTGTTTGTCTGTTTGTATTTATTAATAAACGAACCGACTGCATTCTTGATTTCATGCCTATTGCAATACATGATTAACGCGGTTTAAGGATGTATTGGCTATACAGTCAATTCGAAAGGTTCATGTACCTTAGAAAAACGCATTTCCTATAATTAAAAAAGAAATCAGAC
>NW_017158684.1:0-238 GCF_001652005.2 Ceratina calcarata
TAAACAATATGGATAACGATATATGGGGTCTTCCATATAAATGGGTTACAAAAAATCTATCTACTTCAACTATTCCACTAACAGAATCAATTGAATCTGCTACTCTGGACATAGTTTTCTCATCCCTTTTTCCTAACACTGATAATCCTAAAGTTAAAATTAGTAACTTCGTTTGGCAAACAGACCTGAATGTTACATCTGACGAGATCCTCATGGCGGTTAAAAAAATGTTGAAGAA
>NW_017158685.1:0-385 GCF_001652005.2 Ceratina calcarata
ATACAATTTTCATTATCTTGTAAAGTGCAGCCGTTAAAGAGGCGCGCGTTTCAAAATTCCCGCGCGCTAGCTGTGAATGCAACCCTTCCGCCATCGTGACGGCCTTGAAATGGCCTTGATCCGACTTCCCCTTCTCAACCAAGGCCGCCGTTGCTAGGTAACCCAGCGGCCATAATGCATATTTCTCACTTTCCTGGTTCAGAACACAAGAAATACAACGCGCTTCGCCAGTTGTTCTTCGTGCGCCGCGTTGTACGAATCGGATGTGCCCTGAATATCGTCACAATTGGATTAAAGTAATGTCACTTCCAATTAAGGATATATTAATACTTCAAATAAAAGTTGTTTTTCTTCTAACTTCGATATTTAATGAGTTACATATGAT
>NW_017158685.1:2916-3629 GCF_001652005.2 Ceratina calcarata
TTCTTTGGATTATTGCTGATTACCATAAGAGTACAAATTTTAAGTCAATTTTTCAAAAAACCCATGGGTTTGATTTAAAATTTTGCAGATATCATTTTAATAGTAATAACAATCTATAATAACAAAATTCAACATGCTAGCATCGTTAATTCCCACGAGGAAAACGTAAACGTCCACAGTCTGATGATTATCATAGAGAGAGCTGGAGGCAGAGTTATCGGATTTGAGTTAAACAGATGCATCTCGTTCATACTATGCGAGATACCTAAGGAATAGAATTATATTAATGTACACTTTGGTCCGTTGATCCGTGTTCTCTTTCGCTTGTTCTCGAGGTTTTCTCTTGTTCCTTTCCCACAGGCTTCCAAGGTTTGTCTAGGACAGGATGAAAAGAGTAGCCTCAGTATCGATCACAAAATCGTGCACCGGCGGACTCGTGGTTGTCGGTTCGGGAGTGGCAATTTACATTCGGAGCCAACATCCCGACGGAGGCGTACGAACAATCCTGACGTAATACATTACACGTGCGCGTACTTATGCTACCGCGCACTATATACAAAGTTAATTTGCATTCGCCAGGCAAATTAACGCGTGCTTCGAGACAGCACGAGAGACATCGCGAACCAGCATATTCTCAGCAGACCGTAAGCAACGATCACCTTCAGCGCCTGATGAATCCAATATAATCTGCAAATATTTAACAGTTTCAATAG
>NW_017158686.1:0-238 GCF_001652005.2 Ceratina calcarata
ATACATGTAGGAACGTAGTCCAACATACCTGCCCGTTTATCCTCGATAAACGCATCAATCAAATCCTCGCTCTCATCCTGATCTAAAACATCCTTCTTGAACTTCTTGGCAATGTGCCCCTGAACCTCCTTCAACCTCATTCTCTTTGTTCTTACCATTGTCCCCACGTGCTGAGCTGTGGCACACGCTTCGCGCACAAAAAACGTTATGACGAGCGCCAGCGGAAGTAGGAACCAGC
>NW_017158687.1:0-238 GCF_001652005.2 Ceratina calcarata
AAAAGGAAAAAGAGTATTAACAATCGATCTCTCGAGCCTTTTATTACAAGCTTTGACAAGAAACTGCGGCTTCACGCTTGGCGCGACTGCTGCAATGAAAGCTTTGATACTTAACGAATGGCTTATTGATTCTTACTTCTCTTTAACTCACGAACTCATCAATATTCTATCTTCTTATCATCATTACATATTTATTCTCATTTTTATTACCATTATTATTATCATTATTATTATTATT
>NW_017158688.1:0-238 GCF_001652005.2 Ceratina calcarata
TGTGTGTGTGTGTGTGAAGAAGTGGGAGCGTGAACGTATGCAAGTAAGGGAAAAAGAGGAAATAGGAGAACGGGATGGAAACATACAAGAAACAAACAATAAATATATATGTATATACATATATGTATATATACAATAAAATAATATGTAATATTTTTGATATTTTTTTATATTTCATTAATCAATGTATAATAGGTAATCTAATAATAGTTTTTAATAGTAATAGTCTTTTTAATAC
>NW_017158689.1:0-238 GCF_001652005.2 Ceratina calcarata
AGATATCTCTAATTAGTGTCACCTGGTGCGGTAATTCATGGTATCACCATTTTTTACGTCAATCTTTATTTTCTGCTCTTCACATGCAAAAGTAAAAGTTGTAAAACAAAAAGGAAACGTAAACCAAAAAAACCATCATTTTTGAAAATAAAAAAAATGCATCGACTATCGCATTTTTCTGTTAACAAATTTTCGGTGTTTCTGAATTATTGGTATTCTTTTCACTCCCCCCCCCCCC
>NW_017158690.1:0-238 GCF_001652005.2 Ceratina calcarata
ATCCGAATATTCGTCGGGGTAACCCAAAACGACCTGGAGACGCTGTCAGGAGATGCGGAGAGAGTTTTCTTTTCTGTATAAGCGTTCGAGTTAGCTGGAAGCCTCTAGCAGGGAGATAGGGTTCGAAACGCGAAGAGCACCGCAGTTGCGGGGATATCCGCATCTTCCGCTCGGACCTTGAGAATCCAGGAGAGGACTACGTGGAGGTGTCGCTCCGGTTCGTACCAGGGTTAAGATA
>NW_017158691.1:0-238 GCF_001652005.2 Ceratina calcarata
TGCGAACGAATATATCTGCTATAAACTGTGAAGTGTGTCATATGGGGAAGATTTCTCAGCAATCGTATAAACAATCAACGAGTAGATGCAACGAGAAATTAGGTTTAGTACATTCTGATATCTGCGGCCCTATGAAGACTGAATCGCTGGGTCGAGCAAAGTATTTTGCTACGTTTATAGACGATCACACAAGATATACAGAAACAGTAATGTTACGTCACAAGTCTGATATTTTTAA
>NW_017158692.1:0-238 GCF_001652005.2 Ceratina calcarata
TGCGCGAAACGCTCCTAGACTCTCGGGAACTCAAGTATAGGTAGAATGTCTCAATAATTGATACATTCTTGAATGCAATAATTGATACAAGATTGACCACAATAATCGATACGAGGCTGGATATCAATTTATACAGCATTTCATTTCATCCTTTAATGTTTAATAAGATACTAAATAGAATGTCTCATATAATGATTGATACATTCTTCAATGCAGTAATTAATATGGGATTAAATAC
>NW_017158693.1:0-238 GCF_001652005.2 Ceratina calcarata
TCTATTATAGAAATAAAACGCATGTATCTTTCTATTTTGCTAATAACATATTGTATGTATATAAGGTACCCACACGTGTCTGAAATGGTCACGAATGTAAGAAAGTGTATACAGGGTGTCCCAGAACTATTGCTAGGCCCTGAAATGGGGTGGAGCTGAGGTGTTTTTGAACAATATTTTCCTTTGTCAAAATGTTGTCCGAGGCGTAGTCGTTGAGTTATTAACAAAAAAAGACCGA
>NW_017158694.1:0-238 GCF_001652005.2 Ceratina calcarata
TCATCCTCCTGAATAACGGCCCGCACCAGATCCGAATACTCGCGCTCGGTGAACGCCCGAGCGGGCCAATCCTCCGGCAACAGCAAAATCTGAACGGTGGCCAAGAACCCCACCCCCGGGCCCAGCTCGGCGTCCCGAATCCGCTGCGAAAAAGAAAAAGGTAAAACCGTGAGTCACACGAGACAACGGACGCCCGACCCCCGGGCAGGAAAGAAAAACGGGGAAAGTAAAAACGCAA
>NW_017158695.1:0-238 GCF_001652005.2 Ceratina calcarata
TAACAAACTTACCAGATCGGCATCTCTGCTGTCGGTATTCCTGTCCCCCTCCCCCCGTCTGACAATGAACCGTCTGAATCTGAGGTCGAGGGGGTTCGTGAGGAGGACCGCGAAGAGCAACTCGAAGAGCGTTTCCTACGTTTTTTCCTATCTCTATCTTGTCCCTGTCCGGACCCTGGTCCGAGGACACGCTCCGAGACGACCGGCTTCGGCCCTTCCGTGCTCGATCTCTGCTGGC
>NW_017158696.1:0-1994 GCF_001652005.2 Ceratina calcarata
GATGAATCTAAATAAATCTCGTGAATTAATTCCTAATCCATTGAATTAGAAATTATGATCTTAAAATTCGTAACAAGAAATCCATTAAAATGAAGCTCGAATAAAAAAGTGTCAATATTAGCCAAGATAAATCACTTGGCATCTAAAATTCTATTTTCAAGGTGCATATAAAAAAATGAGAGCATTAATTCGGTGCGACTGCATTAATTAAGTTCCGGTTGATTAAATGAGATGCGATAAAGAAAGGACGTCCTTCAGACAGAATCCTGTAACATTTTTTTCTCAATCATGAATTGAAATGGTCCACCGCGGACGGCTTCTTATGGTAGTGAGCCACAAATTCCTTTCAACGTGACGCGATTGGAGCGAATGTCAATGTCAGGTGGAATCGGGGATTTCGTTATTGAACAGGGCGTTTCCCATTCGCCAGGGTTCTCCCATTCCCTATAGGTCGCGTGCCCCATGGAGCGAAACCTATTCGAGTTGCTATATAAAGGCCTGGCTCTTTGCTGGACACCATGAGACTTTACCAAGGCACCTCAGCGAGTACTGACCCCTCAGATAGCGCAGCAAGGAGCCCACATTCCCATCATGAAGTGTCTGGTGAGTTCACTAAACCCTTTAATAAATCCTCACAGTCGATCATTCACTAAATCATCAAATCTTTGACATAATAGATATGTCCAGCACATTTGTTTATGGTTTATTTTTACTATGTCAGAAGTGAAACTGTGGTGTAAAAAAAAACAGAAAATCTGATTGTCAGATTGTAATNCATAATTACACTCCCTCTCCTTTGCACTGACAATAATTAAACTGCAGTTCTCATGCAATAATAAAAAAATTCAGCATTGTAACAAAAAAACGAAATTTGCACAAAGTTATTATTTTCGAGGATTAAAACGAAATACGAGTTTGCATTTTTTTAAGATCGACTGAAAGTTTTTATTCAGCAGAAAAATCTGCAGTCTGACGATTGGCGATGAACAATGACGGACGGTTGAACTAATTAATTACAAGACAAGCCTTCCATAAGCGATGGCGGGTCCGGCAACGGCGAGCACGTCGGCGGATTTAGCTGCCTCCGTGGCCAGGTTCAGTTTTTCGTTGATGTGCGCGTTCGCGTGAGCGGCCTTGGCCACGGCTACTTCCGGCGTGTCCTGCACCCTTCCGTCCGGGCCGATCGGCGCGCCGGGTACCACCACCGCGTTCGTCGACACCAGAGGCGCAGCCGACACCGTTATCGTACCCTGTGATCTGGCAGCTTCGTTCGCCAAATTGATGCGCTCGTTCAATTGGGCCGCCGCGTGCGCCGCTTTGGCAGCGGCCACTTCCGGCGTGTCCAGGACTCTACCGTCCGGGCCGACCGTCGCTGCCGTCGTCTGCACCGCCAGGGGTGTTGCGATTAACCCGTTGGTTACTAGTTGCAGTTGTCTAGAGGAAATATTTTAGGAGTTCAAGAATAATTCATTGTATTCGCGCGGTTATGATTGATGTTTTAAATATTAAGGGAAAATTAGTACATTTCGATTTTAATAACTCATTAAATGTTGGAGTTGGAAGAAAATTGTATAGGATCTTTTTTTTGAAGAAAATTATAGTATCTAAATAAATAATTCTGATGGAATTCTCGAGTTTGAAAATTTGTTCAAGTGATAGGAAATCTTCGTAAATTCCACGTATGCTGCAGAACGTTAGAATTGGCCACTTTTAGCAAACGACTGAAGCAACTTCCCCATAAGCGTTGAGGAGACATTGCGCGTAAGTGCCATAACCCATGGGATTCCATAAGCCACGGGACGTCCCTTATCTACCTGATTGCTACGTCGGTGCATGCGGATCTCTTCGACCCTGGCTGCTATATTTGGTAACGTCCCGTCCCTTCGCACGGAACTATTCAACTGTTTCATAATTTTCAAATCCTGTTCGAAATGCTCCACCCTTTATACAGATTATTATACTTTATATTAATCGTCAATTCTAAAAATATAATT
>NW_017158696.1:2334-3477 GCF_001652005.2 Ceratina calcarata
GCTGTATGTAACAAAAATTAAATAATCACCCATTGAGGTCCGCAGCGACGGATCTGGCAGCCTCATTAGCCAAATTGATCCTCTCATTGACCTGCGCAGCAGCATGAGCCGCCTTGGCGACAGCAACTTCCTGCGTATCTACAACTCTCCCATCAGGCCCAATAGGTGCGCCAGGTAGCAACTGCAAACTGGGCACGAGGATAGAATTCTGGTTGACGATAGCTTGCAAATTAGCAGCGTTCGACCTGGCAGCTTCGTCCGCTAGTTTCAGTCTCTCATTAAAATGAGCAGCCGCGTGTTCCGCTTTGGCCACCGCGACTTCTGGCGTGTCCAGCACCCGACCGTCGGGCCCAACAGCAGCGGCAGACGTCAAAGTGGCTATCAGAGGTCCATGGAGGAATCCTGGTCTGGCCAGAGTCGACGAAACCAGGCCCAATAGTATCAAAGTGATCAGCGAACCCATGTTTTTATTTTCCTCTCTCTGTTTTTCTTTTTTTCCTTTTTTTTTTTTTTTCAGAAACGAGCTTCGCAGTTGCAAGCTTCCGGCCGACGAATCGACGGACGGGACCGACCGTGGTTCTCGCTCGGGGGGCGAATTCGTCACTACGCGGCTCGAGACTATGCGACGGCTGTGCCCTAGATCGGCTTTTATACGCCAGATCGTTCGTTATAGATCGTCCGTGGATCACGTAACCGCTCCCGGTTAGGCTCCCAGATTTTTCCTAACCTAGCGTTGCATGCACGGCGCCGTTTCCGTTACCCCGGGGCAAGGCAAGCAGGACTAATGTAAAACGAGTCGTGGATCTGCGGCGGTCCAATCGGGAAAAATTCGCCTATCCATTTTCGTCGGTCCCTGTATCGCGGGATGACACTTGATCCCGTGATACTTCATTTCTTCTCCAGCACCGGATTGGCCATGGAACCCAAGGGCGTCCACGACGGCAAGGACGAAGATCGCGTAACCGTTTCTCGGTTTGTAGCTTCGCGCTCTCGGATCAGCGTTAGATTTCCAATTCTTTTTTTTTTCTTCTTCTTCTTCTTCTTCTTCTCAAGAGATGATTACAGCGGGATTGTTAAGGACTGATTTACACCAATTGATTTCACTCCAGATTCAATTTTTTTTTTATTATTAAATTGCAGTCT
>NW_017158696.1:3693-4315 GCF_001652005.2 Ceratina calcarata
GCGAGACCAGGTGCATTACTGAGCCCTCAGCTGCTGTCGATCACGAAGCTGGTCCCGGGCGCACCCATCGGTCTCGACGGCCGAGTAGTGGACACCCCCGAAGTGACCCTGGCTAAAGCGGAGCACGCGGCGGCTCACATAAACGAGCGAATCACTTTAGCGAACGAGGCAGTGAAATCAGCCGACATAATCGCTTACACGTCGCCGATAATCTCTACCGGCAGCTTGGAGCCGATCGCCATTGCTAAACTGGAACCACCGGCACCCATCGGTCCCGACGGGAGGGTGGTAGACACCCCGGAAGTCGCTCTGGCTAAAGCCGAACATGCCGCCGCTCATATCAATCAGAAACTGGACATCGCTGCTGAACAGGCGGCCAGGTCTGCCTCTTATGGCAGTCTTCCAATCTTTCTGTCGTCGTACTCGGCACCGCTCATTCACAAAGTCTACGTCTGAATTCTATGGATTTGATCATGCACGGCTAAAGGGGATTCCAATTGGTTGTTGTACATAATTCATGCTGGTTTTATCAATAAAGATGTTTAACACAACAGAATTTCTTTAGGGTTTAATAAACAGTGTTTTCTTTCTCCTTTTTTATAAACTTTTATTATTAGTACAT
>NW_017158697.1:0-238 GCF_001652005.2 Ceratina calcarata
ACAGGGAACAGGTGCTTAAGCAAATGCTTAAGACAATCTTAAGAATAAGCAACGATTCTGAATACCGGCCCATGAGCACCATGGACTTAAAGGACGGTGCCTAAAGTGGGTTTATGGGCGAGGGGAGGGCTCCCAATGGCATGAGGGGGAAAACAGCTCTGTTTGAGCCCACAAGTGGTGCCTTCAGTGCGGTCCCGCCTGATTTTGAACATGCTTATTCGTCTGATTCGCCTGGAAC
>NW_017158698.1:0-238 GCF_001652005.2 Ceratina calcarata
TTCGCAGCGAGCGGGTTAAGAACTGCGGCTTGAGGGCGATGACGCTGGCGATGGTATTCAAGCTACTCCAGTTAGCTCCAAAGGGCTAGAATCGACTTAAGGGGTTTGAGCTGTTGACTCTGGTGATTAACAACGTGCCGCTCAAAGACGGCGAATGCATGGAGCATGAAGCATCAGACCGGAGAGTTTCCTGATGGCTTCATACACCAGATTTAACAATCACTCTTTTATTGCTGAT
>NW_017158699.1:0-238 GCF_001652005.2 Ceratina calcarata
CTGGTTACGGATCATAAACCTCTTCAATGGCTTTTCTCAGTCAAGGATCCAGTCTTCCGACTAGCTCGCTGGAGAATTCTTTTGGCTGATTACAATTATGAGATCCTCTACAAACCCGGCCGTGTAAATTCGAACGCCGATGCATTGTCCAGAAATCCCGTTGTTGTGACACGCATGCCTAATTGCGTGAAAGATATTCTGCGCAGTCGCGAAGAAGAGAGCGCCCCGTAGCGACGGC
>NW_017158700.1:0-238 GCF_001652005.2 Ceratina calcarata
CGCTTTGACACCTACCGTTTGGGCCCGAGTTTCGTCGAGTTAAATGGCACGGGGAGGGGTTAACGTGGATGTGTAACACGAGTATAAATATACAACTATATGTACATATTTATATTATTTATACGCGCGTCGAGCTTCATCGGCGTACGTGCGACTGCGTGTGATTGTTGCTCAAAAGTATAAAAAAAAATGGAAAAAGACTTGAATGCTGTGCGACGAATATCAAAAGCCATTTTTC
>NW_017158701.1:0-238 GCF_001652005.2 Ceratina calcarata
TTCTTCAACATTTTTTTAACCGCCATGAGGATCTCGTCAGATGTAACATTCAGGTGTGTTTGCCAAACGAAGTTACTAATTTTAACTTTAGGATTATCAGTGTTAGGAAAAAGGGATGAGAAAACTATGTCCAGAGTAGCAGATTCAATTGATTCTGTTAGTGGAATAGTTGAAGTAGATAGTTTTTTTGTAACCCATTTATATGGAAGACCCCATATATCGTTATCCATATTGTTTA
>NW_017158702.1:0-238 GCF_001652005.2 Ceratina calcarata
TTTACCGTAACAACCGGTCGATTGTTATTTAGTTTCTAACGTTATTAAAGGAAAAACTAGGTAATTTTGAATGTGTGATCATCGCGCGGTGTAAATCGATGGTACAGCTAGTAACAATGAAACTGAGCCAGCTATGTGCATGTGTTAGTCTCCCCTAAGGGGACAAAATTCAAAACGAGTAAGAAGTCAACATCTTATTTTTTCGATGCTCCATCTCGCATTGATATTGTTGGATTTT
>NW_017158703.1:0-238 GCF_001652005.2 Ceratina calcarata
CTTATAAATATAGTTTGCAGATCAATGCAGATTATTGATCTTGAAATAAAATAAGTAATACACTTGCATCACTTGGATGCAAATGTTTACTACAAATTTTAAAAGCAAGATATCAATATTCTTCATTGAGGCATATAATTAGCTTCGAAATGTATCTTTATTCTGATTGCTGATAAACGTATAAGCAAGAAATTAACTTTTGTAATTCATTATTAACTTTTTACATTCGTCATAAAAC
>NW_017158704.1:0-238 GCF_001652005.2 Ceratina calcarata
ATTAAAATCACATTATTCAAAATAATAACAGATGACAAAGTATAATATGTATTCATAAATATTAATTGTGTTATATAATTTGAAGAAACTATTCCTTGCCTAATAATAAATAGAGTATATTATAATAATTAATATTTAAATAATTATATTATATAAAAATAAGTAAATTATATTATAGAAATTATTATTTTCTTGTTAATTGTTATACATAATTATATAGAAATGTAATATCCTTTTG
>NW_017158705.1:0-238 GCF_001652005.2 Ceratina calcarata
ATACCATTTATTAAATATATATCATTTCAAAAAATCAAGAAAATACTTACCAATTAGTTGAACACTTCGTTGCGGTCCTTGTTCATGTTGAAACTTCTGATGAACTACGAGGAACACCAGGGGTTTATATGACAGCTACCCCACTACGCACCCGGAACTAGTGAGGCAAAATCAGCATTTGATGGTCATTGCCCGTGGAAATAGAGACAGAATTCAAATATATTGTATTTAATAGTAA
>NW_017158706.1:0-238 GCF_001652005.2 Ceratina calcarata
TGAGGAGTAAGAGTACCGAAGGGCTGTACGGAAAGGTACGTTGGCGCTGTAGTTTCGCACCGTACGCGAGCGTACTCAAGTCCGGCGCCCTCGTATCTATGAGAGAGTAGTGAGAGCAGAAAGCGTTCGGAGGGCGCCGTACAGCATCGAGCGCGTGGCTATTCTACGACCTCGGTCGAGAAGCGACACGATGAAGTCCACCGTTCGCTCGATGGGATTCATCGTGTTTTACGCGATG
>NW_017158707.1:0-2203 GCF_001652005.2 Ceratina calcarata
TTAAAAATAATAGGAGTAGAGTAGACAGACCATTACACACTATACACACAGACACTATGGGAAAAATAACACCAGCGTCTTTTCCGGGACGGAGCAGATTCATTACTATGTTTATTGATGACTATAGTAGATATGCCAGAGCTTATAGTATCATACACAAAAATGAATCTGGTCAATGTTCAGAAAGGTTTTTGGTACACATGAGAAATTTGGTTGGCAAGAACGAAAAAGTGTGTTTCATAAGAGCGGACAGAGGCACTGAATTCACAGGAGGAGAATTTTTAGAGATAATGAAATGAGAAGGAATAAGTAATGACTTCGCACCACCACATACTCCACAACTGAACGGTACTGCAGAAAGATTCAACAAAACTCTTCAGAGAAAAGTCAGAGCACTAATGTTTGATTCAGGGTTGTCCTCGACTATGTGGGCGTTCGCTGTGGAAACAGCAGTGTATATTTATAACAGAACACCACACAAGTCGATAGGATATAAGATGCCATTGTCACTCATGAACCCTCAGAAAAAGAGTCATATAGATGAAATTATAAAAGATTCGGTAGTGTTAGTTATGTAAAAATACCAAAACCAGAGAACAAATTCATACACAGCGATAAAAGCAATTTTAGTGGGATACACAGATACGGGCTATTTACTGTGGCATCCTACGACTGGAAAATTCTAAAATTCCAGACACGTAAAATTTAACGAGAAAATTGTTTACAGAGATATAGCAGTTAGATCAGACACGTCACATTTAGAGTTTGGGGATACTGTATCTGAAGAAGCTACAGGAACGAGGGAGTCGAGGAGACACAAATATAACTGAACCGGAGAAGGAAGACAAAACAAAGGACGAGATAAATGAAACAACAAAGAGAAAAAGAAAGCACGCAGATGTAAAGGTGCCGGAAGTTAGGAAAATGCCAAAGAGAACTGCCAAAGAAAACCCCAAGAGAGATTCAGACTTCGTTTACCAAATAGAGAATATAGTTGCGAATGAGAATGAAGAAATACAGGAGGATGAAAATGCTCATGCATTATTGGCTGGAATAAATGATGATCCGAAGAATTTCAAAGAAGCCATGGAGTCAGCAGACCGAGACGGATGGAAGGATGCGATCCAAGAAGAGCTACAATCAATCACGGACAATGAAGTCTGGGAAATAGTGGACAGACCAACCATCGGATCAGGTAACAAGAAACCGAATATAATTGATTCCAGATGGGTATTTAAAAGAAAACGCGAGGAAAATGGAAGTGAGAAATTCAAGGCCAGACTAGTAATCAGAGGATTCAAAGATAAAAATAAATATGAACTCAGAGAAACATACGCACCAGTTTCGCGATTGGCCTTAATAAAAGTGGCGTTGGCAGTAATAAACAAATTCAAACTGGAAGCATGTCAACTTGACGTAAAGACGGCATTTCTGAATGGCATATTAGATGAAGAAATTTATATGGAGATTCCAGAGGGATTAAACGTTGATCAGGGAAGAGACAAGGTATGCAAACTGAAGAGAGCTTTGTATGGACTAAAAATTAGTTCAAAGAAGTGGAATCAGAGATTCACAGAGGAAGTAAAGAAACTAGGTTTAGAGAGAGACATAAATGAGCCATGCCTCTTCACATGGAGAAAGAACGGGCGCATGGTGATGCTGGTGTTGTACGTGGACGACATCATCCTAGCTGGAAACGATTCAGAGAGGATACACGTGATTAAGAGTGAGTTATGTAAAGTTTTCAAAATGAAAGATCTGGGGGAACCCAGAATGTTCCTGGGTATTAAAATCCATTGGGACAAAGAGAATAGTGTAATGTTGTTAAAACAATCAGAGTACATAGACAAGATGCTGAGGAGATTTAATATGGAAGAATGCAAAGCACAAAGCACACCTATGGTAACCAGGCAGGTGAAAAACAGGAACAACGATTACCGGATGAATGAAAGCCATCAGAAAACATCCATCGACATGAACAAAATACCATATAGAGAAGCGATAGGTAGTTTACTTTACCTAGCGGGCGTCACCAGACCAGACGTAGCATATGCTGTGAACTATCTAGCACGGAAACAAGTAAATCCTGTGGAAGAGGATTGGAAAGATGTAAAGAGAATTTTTAGGTATCTAAAAGGAACCATGGATATGGGCTTGACATTCAGAGGAACCAGAGGACAACTAGAAGTATTTACTGACGCGA
>NW_017158707.1:4417-5477 GCF_001652005.2 Ceratina calcarata
CATGGATATGGGCTTGACATTCAGAGGAACCATAGGACAACTAGAAGTATTTACTGACGCGAGCTTCAGAGATTGTGAAAATTCATGTTCGACAGGAGGATATGTAATTAAATTATTTGGCGACACGATCACATGGAGGAGTCATAAACAAAGCTACGTAACACTGTCAACATGTCAGGCAGAATACTTGGCCATGAGTGAAGCATGTCAAGAGATAATATCCTTGGACAAAGCATTAAGAGACATTACAGGAGAAACGTATTATCCAGTGACTATGTGGTGTGATAATAGGTCGGCGAAGGACTGTACTCAAATGGACGGTTCACACAAGCTGAAGAGTTTTGATGATCAAAAGGAAGAAATAATTAGGAAATTAGAGCAAAGAGAAGTTAAAGGGAGTAAGAGTCACATAGCCGACGCACATGGAGACTTCATTAAAAGATGTGTCATGGAAAATAAAGTTTTAGTAAAGTGGATCAGTACCAAAGACAATCTTGCTGATATTATGACAAAGCCTTTGCCAACCACCACACACATACACCTAAGAGATAAGATTTTATTTTAGGGAAATCGTTTAAAGTCTTGCAGGGAAACATTTATTTCGTTTCAGACAAAACTAGTAAGAGACCGTGAAGCATCGTAGCCGCGATGGGAGGGAGTGTTAGCAACAAGCAGAAGGGCATCGCGGCCTCTGTCGACAGAGCTAACAAAGTAGACCCCCGTCCAACATGACTCTCCCACCACAAAGAATGCGAGGAGTTTCGGGACTGTCTTTTGTTATAGAGTTCACCTAGTCTTATTCTCATGTGAGATCCTTGCTAGCTAGCACGTGCGTTTCGTTGATACCAAAGTTCATTAATGTTGTGTGATAGTTATTCATTACATTCAGAGTCTATACATTGATTTATATATATATCAGAGTTTATATTTTCGATAATTATATAACTTAGCTATAATATTCTTTTATACAATAACTTGTAAGAACGTAAAATTAAGTCTTTCCACAAACCTGTGAGTGAGAAGTCTCAATAAAGAAAGAACCGTCCATTATATACATATG
>NW_017158708.1:0-238 GCF_001652005.2 Ceratina calcarata
AAACAAGAAATTGCAGAATACGAATTACCGAATTTAACGATAGTAAACGTGAGCATATTTACCTACAATAAAAATAATCCTGAAGCGTATCACATGCTTCTTCAGGTAACAGCGGACAGCATAACCAAAGACCTATTTAAAATAAAAATGTTAGCATTTTAGAGAATTAAATGGGAGTTCCTCCGCAAGCCTCTCATCTTCCAATGCAAGAAGTGTCAAAGAGTAGGCCACGCTAGTC
>NW_017158709.1:0-238 GCF_001652005.2 Ceratina calcarata
CATGCAACCGGTCCGACACGGCGAGACTCTCGGAGCCGCCGCTAGGCGGCGTCGCGCGGGAGGCCTTCTCGCAACCGCGATCATAGCGCGCGCCTAAATAAGGCCGCCTCAAACCCGTAGCGAGCACTTCGATTACTGCGGTAGGCAGCTGGCACATGACCAAGTAAGTAATCAAGTCAACCCACGGTGTGGGAGCTCCCGTCGGTATAGGGATACGAGGCCTGACGCACTTAGTAAA
>NW_017158710.1:0-238 GCF_001652005.2 Ceratina calcarata
CGGCCACGGATGGTCCCGCATATCGGAACGTTTGCCCACGCCATCGTTGTGTCTCTGACGCTCTCAATGCGATGCGTCTCTCGGTATAAAAATCGTTTAGTCCCCAATAAGCCGCCGCTGGCAAACGATGCCAACGATCAGGTGGCCGAAGACAAGTATCAGCATGGCCCACGGTCCTATGGAACATGATGTAAAGACATAAGGTGTGTTCATCCGGCGTGCTTAAATGCGTCGTTGT
>NW_017158711.1:0-238 GCF_001652005.2 Ceratina calcarata
ACTATCGTCACTGCGAATTCGGCGAGCCGAATGGTCCTCCTGAAGTCTTCCCCAGTATAAGTATATAACCACTGCGTAACAGACGATAATGACGTCAGTCGGAAGGACGGTTCCGACGGACAACACCTCCCTGGGGGTTCCCCCCATGCCACGACGCGGGCGGCGGCGAGGTGCAGATCCTCATCGATCTGTTTCGCCGCCCAACGTCGTGGTTGGCCATCAGCAGGACGACCGGACC